>NW_016107517.1:2307275-2315318 GCF_001604975.1 Cebus imitator
CAGTATAGTCTAAACTCCTGGGACCCAAGGTGTGGCCCATGAGCCAAGGGCATCGCCAGGGAACATGGTGGAAATGCAGAACATTAGGGCCCACCCCAGAACCACTGAATTTGAATTCACATTTGACTAAGCTTCCTGGGTGACTTGGGTGCACAGTAACACAGTAAGCGCTGGTCGACCTGATCTCCAAAATGCTTTCCAGTGTGAACCATTCCATTAGTTTAACCTTTGTCTCTTTATGCTAGAAAAGTAACCATGCTGTGCCTGATGGCTGCCTGGTAACCTTTGTGGTGAGGCCCTAAGGATCTAGCTTGAGTGCCTGCCTGCTAATCATACTCCTGCTCCAGGCAATGATACATGACCAAGTCAGATCATCCCTATGACTCTTCCAGACTGCACTGTGTCTTCAGCTTTCTATCAGACCTCTGGGGAGAATGCCATGCCTTAATTCTTCATACCTCCAGACAGTTTCCACATCCATCACCAAGTTTAAAAGATTTTGCAAGCACAGATGAGGGAATGGGAACGATTCTAGATGAATGATGACAGGGATAGTCTTTCAGCACTTAGTGAAGCTGCAATTGCCAAAAGAAAGCATGAACTGACTAAGAACAAGCGAGGTCTGGTGAAGCTCATACAATATTTGTTTGATGGGCTTATTAGATGGTGAGATTACCACCGCTAAATGCTGTGAATTTAGTGAATCAGAACTTCATGTAAGTATCCACAAATATCTGTCTTGTGAGCAAAACGAAGAATATGGTTAGTAGAGTTGGTTACATGTATAAACACCCGTACTCAATGGTAAATGGGTCAATCTGAACAGTGTGCTCTACTGGCAAGCCTCACACTCAGTTCCAGGTTAGTTCCATCTAGAACTTGGTTCCATCCTCCTGGCTCTCAGGTATGGAGCTGACCTCTCCTCCCAGAAAAGAGACAGCCAGGTTGGGTATGGACATGGTCATGGCACTCTTCAATTGTGGAAAGTACAGAGCAGAGGAATGCAGGAAACAAGGGAGGGTAAGGAATAAGGAATACATTTTCCCAAGAAAACAAATACAAATTTAGAACGCAGTACTGGAAACTGAAGCCCAAAAAACTTGTCAAGTGAGCATTGGCCAAAAGAACCAGATGATGTGCAGATGGTGTGTGGTAATATTCCTGGAGGCCATGATGCAGGAAAGGAGAATGGCTCGAGGCCAAGGCAGGGGTTGAGGAGGGAGTTGGGAGGTGTAGAACAGGTTTCTACAGCAGAAGGGCAGAACGGGCAAGCTTGCCGCATTCTGGGAATCCTGGAGTTGAAATGGACTGTGAATTCACTGAGAGAGCAAATCAGGATCCCAAGAGATGCCATTAAGATAGAACCATAGGCCAAATCTGACATCGTGAGACTTAATACAGACAAATCTAAAATCCCATTCTTATTTCCCTAACCTCATGTTGTTATGTACAGGACAGGGCATATGAAAATGCAAAGCACTGCTGGAAAACAAAACCAAACAAATACCAGAGTGTGGACTGACTAAGATGTCCACCATGAATCATGTGTGGTAGAAGGCTGTGTGCTTAGCTGCCCTGGTGGAAGCGTACCTTCTGATACGAAGGAAGGTCGTCCCTGGAGAATGCCCTCAGATATTCTCCTGTCATGGCATGCAGAGAAAACAATAACAAAGACTGTTCATGGACAAAGAAGACCAGCTAAGCTCTCCCACTGGCCCTTAGGCTAAGGGGATTGATATCTGCACACCCGGAAGTGACCAGGCTATGCTAGGAACCATGGTACCCTAACCCAGAGATGGAATGAGGGCAATGGGGTAGACATCGGATAGGCCAGTGTAAAAAAACCCTTCATGACAATAGATGAAGCACTCAGCAATGCAGAGACAGTGTTTGTCCCATCCCTGGAATAACTCAAACAAAGGGCACTTGAACAGGTATGAACATCCAAAGGAAACTGCTTCTACCATCTCTTCTAGGCCCTCTAATTTGGGGGTTGAGTCTTGGGGTTCTTCATTTTGCCCTCATGACAAATCAATGTTATAAACATGGCACTTTCTTACTATTCACATTTTGAAATAGGAAACCAAGCCTAGCATGGGAAAGCCAAGACTGGGATTTGGATCTACAGACTTTGTTTAACTTCATTTTCTTCTCTTTTACTGTATCCCAGTGCCTCGATGTACATTTCTGTGAACTTTGGGTGTAGTGCCATTTTCAGTTATTTCAGTGAATAAGGAAGTTAATGTGTTTAGTAAGGTAAGATGATGTATTACTGGTGTTCACTATATGTCAGGCCCTAAGTATGAGCCACAGCCCAATAAATGTGCCTGACTTACTGTGCAGTTAAATGTTAGGTGAAACTGTATTGTCTTCAACAGCTCTGTGACACAAGTCAATGGGCATCACTAAATCTGCAGGAAGATTCCAAAGATTCTCATTAGTACAGATTTTAAAAATACTTTTATTATAAAAAATACGCAGCTGCAACACAAAAGATATAGGACATAAAGAAAAGATGGAAAATTAATTCATGATCTTGCCACCTAGCTCCTTTCAGCATTTTGCAATCTTCCCATCTACTCTTTTTTTCTATGTACATAAGACTTTATAATCCCTTTTGACTTAACAAGTAGTTTTTATGCTATTGCATGGCTCTCATACTCATTAGTTCCAGTGCTATGTACTATGCAATTAAATAGGGATTTGATAAAACACAACTTATTCCAGAATTCTTCATTGTCAAATATGACCTAGCTTCTCAACAGTAAAAAACAGGCATTTTTTTGGTGGGTTTACCATGTAGACAGGTCATATTATTTTCAAATAATAACATCTCTATTCATTTTATTACAGTGCTTTTTACTTTTGTCATTTTCTTATCTTGCTCCATCGGCCAGCAACTCCAGTAAAACATTAAATAAAATAATTGATAATAATAATTCTTGTATTGCTCCTGATTTAAAGAGAACAGGTGTTTTACAGAGTACAAAATTTACTTCTAGGTTTTTGGTAGACATCATTTATCGAGTTAAGAATGACCTCCTCTCTTCCTGGTTTCCCAAGAGAGTATCAAGAATAGATATTGGATACTATGAAAAATGATTTTTGCATCTATTAATTTCAGTTTTTCCCTTACTCTATATATGATATAGAATATTAATAGGTTGTCTGAGATTAAGCCATCCTTATATCTGGGATAATCCTAACATGGTAATGAATTCTCATCTTTTTAAAATCACTACAGGTTATACAGTGATAATTTTATTTTATTTTATTTTAAGATTTGTACCTCGAGGTTGAAACACAATTTTATTTTCTTATAATGGGATTTTCTGGTTTTGGTGTTGATGTTATTCCAGCTTCATAGAATATACTAGAATGCATTTCTTTTAAATTTTTAAGATTGATGTTATCTATTGCTTGAATATTTGGTAGAACTCACTGAAATATCATTCAGGTAAATTATTTTCTTTGTAGAAACTATTTTCTTTGTACAAGCTATTCTTTGTGGAATCAAATATTTAATATTGTATGAAACTATTCTGATTTTTTATTTTTTCTTTAGTCTTATGTTTTCCTTGGAATTTGTTCTTTGAACTAAAATTTCAAATGTATTGGCTTAAAGTCACTTTTGGTGTTCTCTTATCTTTAAATATTGCCATGTCCATAGTTATACATCCCTGTTCATTCCTAATATTTTATGGTCTTTTTCCTTTCATCAATATTTCTTGATGAGGGACTCGTGCAAACAGATATCAAAACGTATTACAAAGCTTTGGCAATTAAGGAATTGTTGCAAGGATACACAAATAGACCGTGAACAGAATAGGGAAACCAGAAAGAGGTCCACACTTAGATGATATGGCAGAGATAATTAATGCTCATTAAAAATGTATATATGCTCCCCAAATTTGACAGCCTCCCTTGTTTATAGTTGGGGCCAAGCCACTGGTCCAGGGCATTTAAGAGCTCATATGAGTTTCCATCATTCCTATCTTTCTCCTATACGTGAAGCTATGGAAGGAAATAATTCCCAGCTTGTAGGGTTCCAGGAAGGAAGTGGCCCGGATCCCCAATAAGGTCACCATTCTAAGAGAACCACCAAAAAGAGCCAATGACCAACTTCAGACTTAACAAGTGTGAGAAATAAACTTTTGTTGTACTAAGTCACTGAGATTTCAAGCTTTGCTACTTCATTGTAATGTTTTCTATCCTGACAAATACGAATGGAAAGTTAGTGTATGACAGAGGTGGCAATGCGCGTTGTTTAATAACAATTTCTGGGACAACTGGCAAAGCATACCTGAGTAAACAGAATTGGTTCCTTATTTCATCCCATGCAGAAAAGAAAAAAGATCTGCTTCAGATGAATCTCATACTAAGGCAAGACTTCCCGTCTTTAAGAATAAAATACAGTGGTTTCTGGTTCTCCTTGAAGAGGTCCTTTACATTCTTTGTTAGTTGTATTCCTAGGTATTTTATTCTCTTTGTAGCAATTGTGAATGGGAGTTCGCTCTCATCATTCTCAGCAAACTGACACAAGAACAGAGAGCCAAACACTGTATGTTCTCACTCATAGGTGGGTGTTGAATAACGAGAACACGTGGACTCGGGGAGAGGAGCATCACACACTGGGGGCAGTTGGGGTGGGTAGGGGAGAGACAGTGGTGGGGTGGAGAGGTAGGGGAGGGATAACATAGGGAGAAATGCCAGATATAGTATGCACCTCAAATAAAATAAATAAATTAAAAAATAAAAATTAAAAAAGAATAAAATACAAAAGAATATATTTATCTAAAATAAGAAATCATAATGGTAAAATTAAAAGTTTTAAAAAGACTCAAAGGCTTTAAAAATATAGAGAGATTAATAAATTTGCCTACATTATTACTAAAAACTTCTACTCATCAAAAAAAAAAAATCATTAAAAAAAAAGACAAGCCAGAAGAGGAAGATACTTATGACACAAATAACTTATAGAGAATTAGTAACACAAACATGCAGAATGCCTCAATTCACTTCGGAAGAAAAAAATAAGTGTTAAATACACAAAAAAGACAAAAACAGGCATTTTACAGAAGAGAAAACCTGAAAGACCAATAATCTAAATGAAAAGATACCTAACTTAAAAACCCAAGGAAATCAGAAACGCTACAGAGAAACTATTTTACATTTCCTAGGTAAGCAAAAATCTTTAAAGCCTAACAAACCAGATGTTGGCAACAAGTAGAAACTCTGTTTGATGTGATATAAATCGTTGCAATCACTTTGGAAAACAATTTGAACATGTGCCTACCTGAAGATTCAGCTTATACTTTGTCTAAAGAATATTAGAGTACACACCCTATGAGGTGAGTACAAGAACACTCAGAGAAACATTTTTCATAATAGCAAAAATCCAGTAAAAGTCCCCAAATTCATTGATTGAAAAATGAATACATCAGTTACAGTGTATTTACACCGCTAAATAGGACACAGTGTGAAAACTAAGTTATGCTACATATATCGACACGGATATCGCTTAAAAACAAAACATAAAATGAAAAAAGGAAGAACGGCGTATTATTTTTATAAAAATTTTTAAATGAAGCAAAATAATGTATTTTTTCGTAGGCAAACATAAATGCTAACACTATAGAAACACTAACGTTCAGGAGAGTAGCTGTCTCGGGGGAAGCAAGGAGGTAGAATGAGAGGTATACAGAAAATTTAAAGGATGTTGATTGTGTTCTGTTTATCAAGTTACTTAACAAGTTCATGGGTGCATGTTGTTTTCAACTTAAGGCCTTATATGGGCCTTACACATTCCATTTATTCTTTGTAAGTTTCCAGTATTCTTTAATGTAAAATTTTAAAAATAATTATTGTTCTCTCATCTTCTTTTTTTTAAAGAAAAAGAAAACATTTTATAGTGAAACTTAATCAGGTGAAACAGAATTTTTAAGCAAGCGGAAGTCTTTTCCTAACAGATAAATTGGTTTTCTTTCGTTCATTCATTACCATCACTGCAACCTCTTTTTGCCACAACACAAGTTGGGTGTTTTGTTTTCTTTTTCCCATCACTACTACACGTGTGTACACACACACACACACACACACACACACACACAGATCCATCATGACTTGCTGTGCAAGAATTGTATGTGGGTGACTCAGGGGAAAGACTGGTTTATGATGTGGCAATGAGAAAGGACACTGCATTGGGGGAGGGGCTTAAAACTCAAAGGTTAAACTCATAGGAAACAACTGTGAACTGGAATATCTGTTAAGTATTGTCATATGGATAAGCCCATTAAACCATCACCACCACCAAAATAGTGAATTCGTCTATCACCCTAAAATTTTCTCATACCCCTTTGTAATTCATCGCTCCTGACCCTCCCCAGACCACGACTGATCTGTCTTTCTGATACTGGTGATTAGTTTGCATTTTCTAGAATATTATATCAATGGAAATATACATACATATATGCACATATACGTGTATGCGTATATATGTATGTATCCTGCTCTAATAAAAAAAAATACCTGATAAGAAAATACATATATTTCTATTAACCTGTTCTGTATTTGTTGGCTTACTGCAACCTGGTAACACACACATAAAATGAATTTTCTGAATCCGTGAATAATAATAGGTCTTTGACATAAGAGATAATGACTTGATTATGGCCTG
The DNA here is from genome assembly GCF_001604975.1 of Cebus imitator. Taxonomy (NCBI): domain Eukaryota; kingdom Metazoa; phylum Chordata; class Mammalia; order Primates; family Cebidae; genus Cebus; species Cebus imitator. The sequence goes on from NW_016107517.1 coordinate 2,313,952, forward strand.
CATATACAACTTGTCAAAATGTTTGTTTATAAAATGACATGTACAAAGTAGCCCCTGAGTTATCGCATACTAAAGCTTTCCTTTCAATGGTTTCATAGAAAGGGAAAAACCTGAAAACGCTTATACCCATAGGACAGAATTTGTACTGTTAGCAAGAATAGCTTGTATCTCATGTAGGAATATTTGACTTTTGCTTCAGTGTTAAAACTTTAACAAAGATGATTTTGAATAAAGCTTCTTTATAACCAGATTCCCAACACATAAAAATGGTAAATGCTCAAGGTGATAGATACTCCACATATTCTGACTTGTTCATTACACATTCTATGACTACAACAAAATATCACATGTACCTCATAAATATGTAAAATAGTTTTATAATTTTCCAAAAGAGAAAAAAGGATACATTATCCATGAAGCCATCTTGTTGATTTCCACTTTATCAAGATTACAAAATCCACTTTCACTTTATCAAGATTACAAAATCAGCTTTCAGAGGATAATGGCCAGTAAAGTGAATGTATTTTAAAAACTGTGAACCATAAAGAGGCAATGCCTGTCAAGTTCATACATTCATAGGCTATCCAATATGCTGTTAAAGATTGGTAATTTATTTTTTAAAAAACTACTAGAAGAAGAAGCCCTACCTGAAGCACATAAACTGTTTTCCATCAAAACACTTGCCAGATTTTTCATCTCTATGAGACTGATCACTTGAGAGCTGGGCTGTGAATCTCTGGAAGGTATATCTGGTTCTCCCACATTTTTTTTGGAACTAAGGCAGCAGAGACTCACAAGACTCTCTATGAAAAGCCCATAAAAGCCTCAGTAGAGAAACAAAAGTAAACCAAGGTCTAATATGTTTTTCTAAAATGGAAAATTCTTATCGGATTTAGTTTACCGACACCTCATTCCATCTGTGGAACAGAAAAGGAGGGAACTCTCTCTGATCAATAATAACGTTAGCTGAAGCCTCTATTGTCCTCTCACACACATTGTCTGGCAAAATTTAAAATCTACCAAAGAGACAAGAAAATATGGCTAACAATCAGTCAGAATATGGAAGCAACTCACATATAATCAAGCAATTATAGTTAGCAAACTAACACTGTAAAATAACTGAGATTAATGTCCTCAAGAAAATGGGGGGAAACATGAACTAAACAGATTAAAAAAAATACCAACAATAAATTGAAATCTATAAAAAGGAATCTAATAGACAATCTAGAACTGAAAAATACAATAGCTAAAGTGAAAATTCAGTTGTTGGGTTAACAGCTGATTAAACACAGCAGAGCACAGGGTTAACAAATGCGGAGGTAGTTTAACAGAAAATATCTAAACCAATGCATAGAGAGAAAAAATAA
>NW_016107517.1:2315629-2321015 GCF_001604975.1 Cebus imitator
AAAAAAAAAAAAAAAAAAAAAGATAAACCAAAGATAATTACATAGTGACCCATCTTAATAAAACTCTTGAAAATCAAAGACAAAATAACAACAATTACAAAGCAGTCAGAGAAACAAAGGCATATGTCATTCAGAGAAAGACTTACAGCTGTTGCCTTGATAGAAACAGCGAAAACCAGAAGACAACGAGTTACAAACAGACCTCATTTTATTTCACTTTGCGTTATTGTGCCTCACAGATATTGTGGAGTTTTTGTTTGGCTTTGTTGTTCTGTTTTAAAAATTGAACTTTGTGGACCCTGCTTCTGGCAGGTCTACCAGCTCCATTTTTCCAACAGTATATGCTAACTTCATATCTCTGTGTCACATTTTGGCAATTCCTGCACTATTTTAAACGGTATTACTATTATATGTTAGGGTGATCTGCAATCAGCAATCTCTGATGTTACTGTTGTAATTGTTTTGAGGTGACACAAACTACACTCAGGAGACAGCAAACTTAACAAATGTTGTACGTGTCTTTACTGCCCCACAGACCAGCTACTCCCCCATCTCTCTCTCTCATTCCTATTCTCTGAGATGCAACAATATTGAAATTACATCAGTTAAAAGCCCTGCAACCGCCTCTAAGCAGTCAAAGAAGAGTCACAATTCTCTCACTTTAAATAAAAAACAAGAAATAATGAAGCTTAGTTAGGCATGTTAAAAGCCAAGATGGGATGAAAGCTAGGCCTCTGGCACCAAACAGAAAAGGTGTGAGTGCAAAAGAAAAATTCTTGAAGGACATTAAAAGTGCTACTCCAGTGAACACGCAAATGATCAGAAAGCAAAATAGCCTTACTGTGGCTATGGAGAAAGTTTCAGTGGTGTCAGTAATAGATCAAATCAGACCCAACATTCTCTTAAACCAAAGCCTAACACAGAGCAAGGCCCTAGCCCTTCAATTTTAGGAAGCCTGAGAGAGGTAAGGAAGCTGCAAAAGAAAAGCTGGAAGCTAGCAGAGGTTGGTGCATGAGGTTTAAGGAAAGAAGTCATCTTCATAACATAAAAGTTCAAGGTGAAGCACCAAATATTAATGAAGAAGCAGCAGCAAGTTACACAGATCTAGGTAAGACCATTGATGAAGGTGGCTACAGGAAGCAACAGATTTGCAATGTAGACAAAGCAGCCTTCTGTTGAAAGAACATACTAGGACTTTCATAGCAGAGAAAAGAAGTCAATATCTGCTTTCAAAGCTTTGAAGGACAAGCTGACTTTCTTGTTAGGAGCTACTACAGCTGGTGACTCTAAGTTGAAGCCAATGCCCATTTGTCATTTCAAAAATTATGCTAAATCTACTCTACCTATGCTCTATAAACTTAACAACAAGCCCTGAATTGCAGCCCATCTGTTTACAGCATGATTTACTGAATATGTTAAGCCCACTGTGGAGAGCTACTGGTTAGGAAAAAAAAAAAAAAAAAAAAGATTCCTGTAAAGATATTACTGTTCATTGACAATGGACCTGGTCATCCAAGGGCTTTGATGGAGATGTAAAAGAGATTTGTGTTTTATCATGCCTGCTAACACAATTTCCATTAGATCAAGAAGTAGTTTTGACTTTCAATTCTTATTATTTAAGAAATGCATTTTGTAAGGCTATAGCTGCCATAGATAGTGATTTTTCTGATGGAGCTGGGCAAAGTAAATGGAAGACTTTCTGGAAGGGATTCACCATTCTAGATGCCATTAAGAACATTCATGGTAAATGAGAGGAGGTCACCGTATCAACATTAACAGTAGTTTGGGAGATGTTGACTCCAACGCTCTTGGATGACTTTAAGGGGTTCAAGACTTTCGTAGAGAAAGTCACTGCAGACATTGTGAAAATAGCAAAAGAACTAGAATTAAAAGTGGAGCCTGAAGGTAGAATCAATTGCTGCAATCTCATGGCAAAATTTGGATAAATGAGCAGTTGTTTCTTATGATTGAGCAAAGAAAGTGATTTCTTGACATGGAATCCACTCCTGGTGAAGATGCTGTGAACATTATTGAAATGATAACAAAGGTGTATGAGTCCATTTTCACACTGCTAGAAAGAACCACCTGAAACTGAGTAACTTATGAAGAAAAGAGGTTTGATTGACCCACAGTTCTGCATGGCTGGAGCGGCTTCAGGAAGCCGCTCCAGCAGAAGTGAAGAAGAAGAAAGGCACATCTTACATGGTGGCAGGAGAGAGAGAGAGAGCAAGGGGGAACATGCCACATTTTTAAATCATCAAATCTCATGAGAACTCACACTCACTGTCATGAGAACAGCTCCCATGATCCAGTCACTTCCCACCAGGTCCCTCCCCTGATGTGTGGGAATTACAATTTGACTTGAGATTTGGGTGGGTATACAGAGCCAAACCATATCAAAAGGATTCTGAATATCACCTAAACTAAATTGAGGAGGCAATGTCAGGGTTTGAAAGCACTGACTCCAGTCTTGAAAGAAGTTCTACTTTGGGTAAAATGTTATCAAATAGCATCACATGCTACACAGAAATCTTTCGAGAAGAATTGCTGTGGCATGGTTAATTGTTGTCTTATTATAAGAAATCACCACAGCTATCCCAACCTTCTGCAGCCACCGCCCTGGTCAGTCAGCGTCATCAGCATCAAGGGTAGACCTCCCACTAGCAAAAAGGTTACAACTTACTGAAGCCTCAGATAATTGTTAGCATTTTTAAGTGAAAAGTATTTTTAATTAAGATATGTACATTGTTTTTTAAATATAAAGCTACTGTACATTTAATAGACTACAGTATAGTGTAAACATAACTTTTACATGCAATGGTTAACCAAAAGAAAATTGTGACTTGCTTTATTGCAATATTTAATTTATTGCGGTGGTTTGGAAGCAAATTCACAATATCTCTGAGATACATCTATCACATATTTAATGTGTGAGTGGAAAATAATTGCAAAACTAGAATTCTACATCTTAAAAAAAAATGGGCTTCAAAAATGTAGGTGACTCTGAGTAGGTCCAGATGTCATATATCAATATGCTCAAAAAAGTAAAAGAAACATGGCTGAAGGTTCAATTTTCGTTTCTCCGTTTAACTATCCAAATGATTCAGTGCCATTTAGAGAAATGAATACTCTTTTCTCTCTTCATTTCAGTGTTATGTTGGGCATAAATCAGGTAACTATGTATGCGTGAGTAAGATATTGATGAGTGAACAAATATAAAATCTTTGACAGAGAACAGGAAGCTATATAATGTTTAAAAACAGCTAGAAAGAACAATCGTTAGAATTTTAAAATTTACAAGGTGATACCCAGAGCAGATTAGTGATAGAACAAGAAAGAACTAGTGAGTACACAGTTGAAAGATCACAAAGAAAAAAGGACTGTAGAAAAATAAACAGAGCCCCTGGAAACTTGTGAAATAATATTAAGCTACCAAAATATATGTAATTAAAATCCCAGAAGGAAAGGAGGGGGAGAGAGGGGTAAAAAAATATTTGAAGGAATAATGACTGACAACTTTTCAAACAGTGAAAAATATTAATTTACATATTCAACAAGCTCAACACAACCCAACAAAGAATAATCACAAAGAAGGCCACACTTGGGCAAATCATAATCAAATTGTTAAAAGCCAGTGATAAAGAAAAGATCCTGAGAGCAGCTAGAGAAAAAATGACCCATCACATGCTAATACAATGATGTGATTAGCAACTGAATTCTCACAAGAAAGTATGGAGGCCAAAAGGCATTGGAACGACATATTCTAAGCACCTAAAGAAAGCTAAACTGTCAATCAAGAATTCTTACCCAGCGAAACCACCCTTCAAAAATTAATTTCATTATTTGCAGATGGTATGTTTGTTTTTCTGGAATATTCACAAACTTGTACAGATTATTAAAATCAGTAAGTGAGTTTAACAGTGTCAGTGAATAAAATGTCAATGTAAAAATCACCTTTATTTCAATCAACAAACAAGTCATAAATGAAATGTTTCAAAAATTATATCATCTACAATCACACTAAAAATAGTAACCACCTAAAAATAATGCTATTGCTGCCACAGTGATTCCTCTGAAAATATAAAAAACATGTAAGTTCTCTACACTGAAAAATTATAAAAATTACCAAGAGAAGTTAAAGAATATCTTATAAACGGAGATATATAGTGTAGCATGTTCAATAATTGAAAGATTCGATATTGTAAAGAAGTCAGTTTTTCCCAAATTGAATTTGTAAATTAATTGCAATCCCAATCAAAATCACTGTTGGTATTTTGTAAGAATTGACAGGTGATTTCAAAATTCATCTGAAAATGTAAACTGCAAAGAATAGCTATGGCAATCTTGAGGAATAATAAAGACTTAAGCCTACCAGATATCATCTTATTTTAGGGCTATAGTAATTAGGAGAGCATTTCAGTGAAAATTTATACCAAGTGACCAATGTAATAGAATAAATAGTTCAGAAAAAGACTCGTACATACATGGTTACCTGATTTATGCCCAGCATGACACTGAAGTAAAGAGAGAAAAGAGTATTCATTTCTCTAAATGGCACTGAATCATTTGGATAGGCAAATGGAGAAATGAAAATTGAACCTTGAGCCACTACCTAATACGTATGCAAATCTTAATTTTTGGACTGCAGATCTAAATGTGAAAAGTAAAACAATAAAGCCTTAAAAGAAAAGCATAGAAGAAAATCTTCATGACTTTGGAGTAGGCAAATAGTTGTAAAACAGACACAAAATATTCTAATCATCAAAGAAAGACTATTTATAAATCAAAGCGTGTTCCTCCAAAGACACCATTAAGGAAATGAAATGCAATCCACAGAGTTGAAGCAGGTATTTGTAATAGATATTGCTGACAAAGTGTTCTTACCCAGAAGGCATTAAAAACCACTGCAAATCAGTAAGAAAAATCCAGATAACCCACTAGAAATATAAACAAAAGATTGAACGGATCCTTAACAAAAGAAAATATTTAAATAGCCAATAAATATTTGAAAAAGTGTTCAACTTCACTAGCCATCGGGGAAATTCAATTAAAGCAAGAACGAGATTTCAGGACACTGTTACCAGTTAAGAAGGGGAAATGTTAAATGTTGGTAAAGACTTCCAGCAACTGGAAATCTCAAACATTCCCACTGGAAGTACATATTAGTAGAACCATGCTGTGTGGCAGTAACTACTGCTGAGGAACAAATACATATCTTATGACTCAGTAATTTCACTCCCAGGTGTATGACCAACAGAAAATCGTAGAAATGTCAACCAAAGCTGGGCGCAGTGGCTCAAGCCTGTAATCCCAGCACTTTGGGAGGCCGAGGCAGGTGGATCACGAGGTCAAGAGATTGAGACCATCCTGGTCAACATGGTGAAAC
>NW_016107517.1:2321119-2416928 GCF_001604975.1 Cebus imitator
GCCATTGCACTCCAGCCTGGCACTGGTGACAGAGTGAGACTCTGTCTCAAAAAAAAAAAAAAGAAAGAAATGTCAACCAAAGTGTATGCACAAGAAAACTCATAGCAGCCCTGTATTTATTAACCAAAAACTAGAGACTACTCAAATGTTCATTAGCAGTTCAGTGTATTAATAAATCATAGCATATTCACAAAATGTGATTTTGTGAAAATTCTTTAGTTGCCCATGATAAGTACACTGTCCTGTATATACATTATACTTCGTTTAAAAGTTTGGAAGGATCCATACTATATGTAAGACTGGTTAACTTTGTACAGGATGATAAAATCGTATCATCTTTGGGGATAATTTCTCAACCAGGATTTTTACTACCGTCAGTTGATTCTGGGTAACCTCTAATATCACAAGGCTGTACACTGTTGATATTTATTTTCATTATTGATTGTGTCAAGCCAGACCACCACGCCAGCTATTCAAAAAAGCTCTAGCATGGTACCAGAAGAATCATTATTTTGCTGCATTTCCGCATTTAGAACAAATGCCTCTTTTTCCAGAATTCCTGGGAATCAAGGAGAAGATGCACAAAAGACATCAATGGGCTGTCTTTAGTTTAACTGAGCTTCATTTTAATGGATTTTTCAGGTTAAGGTTTTTGTATGGCCTTTCTCATGTGCGCTTCATGTTATAACTGCTATGTCCTAGTTTTGCAAACAAGAAAATTGAGATTGAGTGTTGCGAGAGATTCAGAGTTGCGACGAGGCCTTGGTTAAGCCCATAGAGCTAAATAGCAGGGCAAAACCAAAATAAACATTTAGCTAAAGCACATATTGATACTTCCACTTTTAAAAAGCATTAGCACAGCTTGTAAGTGTTTCTAAGTACCTGCTAACTATAGTTTTAGATACTTGAGGAAAATGCCTAAGTGTGTCATCAGATGTCAGACCAGAGGAGCCCAAGGATGGAAGTGCCCATATCTGCTTGTGTCAAGAGCAGCTCAGGGATTATCCTTGACCACTCAGACCTTCCAGCTACTTTATGAAAGGGAGCTAGTAGCATTACACACAAGGGAGTAATATTCCCTCACCCAGAAATACCTCAGCACTTTGGGGAGAAGGTAGCTACCCAAAAGGGAAAAAAAGTGCTATTTTAGACACTGTCAGTACGAGTCGTTAGCTGATGGGTAGGAGAGTTTACATCTATCTTCCATCTTTTTTTTTCCAAACACCCACTCAAAGAAAGTGTCCTCTGAAGAGTGGAAATGAGTCAGGGGATGAGTCTCATTTTCCTGATGTGGCCCTAGAACTTCTTGGAGTTTGGAGTAGGACTAGGTGTCCTCAGGAAATCAGTCAGCACTTGCTGCTGGGTGCAGAAAATCCCTTTCTGGGGAGCATCAGGGGTGCAAAGTCACGTGCCGGCCCTACAGAAGCTTACCATCCCGTGAGAGTGGCCCCCTCTAGTCCTCATGACCAGGAATCCTGATGTTTTTGACATTGTTCTTGTTCATGACCAGGAATCTTGACATGAATCTTGTTCATTGTTCTTGTTCATGACCAGGAATCCTGATGTTTTTGCCATTGTTCTTGGCTGAGGTCCAAACCTCAGCTTTGAGTGCAGTCCCTGAGAGGAAGTTGTTCTTCATACACAAAGCTCCGGTTTCCTAACACGGCTAGTGATTAGAAAACTTTTTAAAACACTCATCTCTGAAAGTATCCAGCCAGACAGCCTCACAGCAAGGCCATCAGCTGTCATTTGCACTGTCCAAACAACGGTTGACGACATCTCCCAGCAACATCTCAGTGAAGACAGCTCTGCTGATGGCATGCTTGCTTAAAGCACTTAAAAAAGAGAAAGAAAGAGAAATACTACAGCACAATAGGACTTGCTGTCTCCAGGGCGTCTGTTTGTTTCGTTGTTTTGTTTTTTTGACAGAACAGGTGGAATAAGAAAAATCAAGAAAACCAACACTTCCGTTATCACCTACTTCATGACGAGTGCATGGAATTATCATGACACTCGTCCTAAGAAACTACTTTTACTTTGCACTGGTTCTGAAGTTCTTATATCAAGTAAATTAATAATGTTTGAAAGAAATAAAGAAAGAAGTTGTCCCACTTCAATCCAAAACATTCCAAGATGCACTACACGTCCTTGGCTTTAGAAACAAAATCCTTGGCTTTAAGACAAACAAGATAATACTTTTTGAGAAGATATCAGCAATTTTTTTTCTCTTGTGTTTTTCTAACAAAATGGACCACATGGAAAACATATCTCCAGAAATAATATTAAACTAAAAGAGTAGATTTAAAAGGTACTTAAGGCAATGTATAGCAAGGGAAGCAGAAACAAAAACAGTTATAAAGCCAAGAAGAAACAGAAAAACATTTGAAGAAGGAAAGGGAGGAGGAGGAAATGAAGAAAACCTGGAAGTGAAAGCCAAGGTGTTAAGTTACTTGCCCACATCCACTGATTGGCAGCTCCAGAGGTGGGACCTAGGAATCTGTGCCCTCCAGGTATTCTGAGGCAGGCTGACATTTGATAAACACTAAACAAAAATGCTCTGTAACTCACATTTTAACTTCTTTAAAGGTAGAACTGTTTTTACTTTCTTTCATTCTTCCAAAGCATCCCAGGAAAATGGGCCATTGATAATGATGACTGATGACTGACTAGTTCATCTCACAGCCACCAAGCTAATCAAGAGAGGAAGCCCCTGGAGCTGCCCCAACCATTAAGCCCAAATCCATTATCAGCCTGAAGTCACCATTCAGGCCTAATTTGCCTTGGGCTTCTAAGGGGTGGGGATAGGGGGACCCCCAGCCCCCCTTTTTTTGTCAGGAAGCTGGATACTCACTGATAGATGAGGTGCCTTTCAAACCCCTGACCCAAGGACGGGGAAGGAGCTATTTCCAGTCCCTTGTGCAGTTAGTCTAACTCAATCCTCACTCGTACTCTATGATGAAAACTTGATCATTTGTAGAGCAATGCCTGAAATCACTGTGGAGCCAGACAGGTAGATGCCCTGGTGCATTGCAGGTTGGAAGATTATCTCCATGGATCTTGGCAGAGCACCAGATACAGGCCATTGGGTGTGGTTCAAGCTCTTCCCACCCCAGGCTCCCTTAGCTGGTTACAATTAATTGAGCGTATTTCTACAGCATTTGAAAAATCTCTGCACTTAAAAATACTCTCATATATTCTTATTTTAATGAGAATTTTATTGAGATGTCATTCACACACCATAAAATTCTTCCTTTTAAAAGTGTACAATTCAATAGTTTTCGTATTTTCATAGAGCTGTGAACCCATCACCACTATCCACTTTTAGAGCATTTTCGTCACCTCCAAAAGAAACTTCATACCCATTAGCAATGACTCTTCATTCCCCTTTCTTCCAGCCCCTGGCAATCTCTACACTACTTTCTGATTCTATAAATTTGCTTATTCTAAACATTCCTTATAAACGGAAGTATACAATGTATGGGCTTCTGTAACTAACTTCTCTCACTTAGCATAATGATTTCAAGGTTCGTCTATGTTGTACTATGTGTAGGTAGTAATTTACTCGTTTCCATGGCTAAACAATATTTCATTATGTGGATATATCACATATTGTTAGTCCATTCATCCTTTAATGGATATGTGGGTTGTTTCTATGTTTTGGCTATTTTGAATAATGTTGCTATGAACATTGGTACACAAATTTTGTGGTGTTAATTATGTCACGTTGATACCTAGGAGTGGAAATGCTGAGTCATATGGCAACTCTATGTTGAACATTTCAAAGAACCACAAACTATTTTAAAAGTAGCTGTACCATTTTACATTCCTTCCAGCAATAAATGAGTGTACCAATTTCTCTGTGTCCTCACTAACATTTATTATTTCTGGCCTCTTTCATTCCATCATTCTAGTGGATGGTATCTTACTATGTTTTGCTTTGCATTTCCCAATGACTGGTAATGTTGAGCATCTTTTAATGGGCTTAGTGATCACCTCTATATCTTCTTTGGAGAAATATTCATTCAAATCTTTTGCCCACTTTTTAATTGGGTTGTCTTTTTATTGTTAACTTATCAGAAATTTGTGTATAGTGTGGATACAATTTCGTTATCAGATAATTTGCAAATATTTTATCCCATTCCATGGGCTATATTTTTGTTTTCATGAGAGGGTACTTTAAAACATGAAAGGATTAAATTTTGGTGAAGTGCAATCATCTAGTTTTGTTGTCGTTGCTTGCTCTCTGGTGCTGTATACTTGCTCTCTGGTGCTGTATACAAAGGAACCATTGCCAGTTCAAGGTCACAAAGATTTTTTTTTATGTTTTCTTCTAAGAGTTTTGCAGTTTCACATCATACATTTAGTTCTATTATTGCTTTTGAGCTAATTTTTGTGTATAGTATGAGATAGAGATGCAAATTTTTTTCTTTGCATGTGGATATCCAGATGTTCCAGAACCTTTTGTTAAGAAGACTATTCTTTCCTCCACTGAATTGCTGGCATCTTTGTTGAAATCAATTGACCATAAATGTAAGGGCATATTTCTGAACTCTCAATTCTATTTTTATTGACTTTTATATTTATACTCTGAGAAAACCCTACTGTCTTGATTGCTGTTGCTTTGTAGTAAGTTTTAAAATGAGGAGTGTAAGTAATTGAACTTTGCTCTTTTTCAAGATTGTTTTGGATATTCTCAATCCTTTGCATTTCCTTGTGGATTTTATCAGCAGCTTCTCAATTTCTGCAATAAAGGCAATTTGGATATTCATAAGGATTGTGACAAATCTGGGATACATTTGGGGAGTACTGTCATCTTTAAAAAAATTAAGTCCTCTGATTCATGAACATGGATGTCTTTCAATTAATTTAGCTATTTTTAAATTTCTTTCAATAATGTTTTATACTTTTAGTGTACATGTCTCACACTTCTTAAGTTTATACTATTTTATTCTTTTTGAAGCTATGTTAAGTAGAATTGTTTTCTTAATTTTATTTTCAATTTTTTCATTGCTAATATATAAAATACAATTGATTTTCATATATTGATCTTGTGTCCTGCAAACTTACTGACCTTGTTTAGTAGTCTAATAGATTTTAGTGGATTCCTTAGAATTTTCGATATACAGGATAAGGTCATTTGAGAATAGAACTCATTTTTTTCCATATGAATTCCTTTTATTTCTTCTGACTGAATTTCCCTAGCTAGCATTCCCAGCACAATGTGGAATAGAAGTGGTGGGAGTAAAAATCCTGCTCTTCTTCCTGATCACAGGGAGAAAGTTATTGGTGTTTGATTCTTAAGGATAATGTTAGCTGTGGGGCTTTTTGGATGCCCATTATCAGGTTAAGAAAGTTCTCTTCTATTCTTACTCTGTTGATTGTTGTTGTTATCTTGAAAGGGTGTTAGATTTTGTCAGACATTTCGTCTGCATCTGTTGAGATGATTATACAATTCAGTCCTTTATTCTATTAACATGTTGCATTACATTCATTGATTTTTGAATGTTGAAATAATGTTGCATTCTTAGGATAAATTCCACTTGGTCATGGCGTACAATTCTTTGTTAGCTGCTCTATTTCATGTCCAATGTTTTGCTGAGGATTTGTGTGTTCATATTCATCAGGGATATTGGTCTTTATTTTACTTTTCATATGATGTTTTCATCTGATGTTGGTGCCAGGGTAATACTGGCTTCCTAGAATGAGTTGGCAAGTGTCCCTTCCTTTTCCACTTTTTGAAATAGTTTTTTGAAGGATTACTGCTCATCTTTTTTTAAATGTTAGGTGGAATTCACCAACGAAGCCATCTGGGCATGGGCTTTGTTGGGGGGGGCAGTGCTGGGGGAAGTTTTCTGACTACTAATTCAGTGTCTTTATTTATTATAGTCCCACTCAGATTATCTATTTCTTCTTGATCCAGTTTTGGTAGTGTCTTTCTAGGAATTTGTTCCTTTCAACAAGGCCATTTAATTAGTTGGCATACAATTTTCTCATAGTATTTCCTTATAATCCTTCTTATTTCTGTAAAGTCCCCTCTTTAATTCCTGATTTAAGTTATATGAATCATCTCTCTTTCTATTTTTGATCAGTCTAGTGAATAGTTTGCCAGTTTCGTTTATTTTTTCAGAGAAGAGAACCTACATTCCTTTGGTTTGTTGATTTTCTCTATTTTTTTCTATTCCCCATTTTATCTATTTCTACTTTAATTTTCATTATGTACTTCCTTCTGCTATTTGGCATTTAGTATGCTCTTCTTTTTTAGTTTATTAGAGTGGAATTATATGTCATTTAAGATCTTCTTTTGTAATACAGTCATTTAGTTGTCTAATTTTTTCTCTATGTACGGCTTTAGCTGCATCCCATAAGCTTGATGTATAGTGCTTTCATTTTCTTTAATCTTACAGTATTCTTAGTCTCTATTTTAATTTCTTCTTTGACCCATTTGATATTTGAGTATATTGTTTAATTTTCACATATTTGTGACTTTCCTAAATTTTCTTCTCTTGATATCTAGTTTTATTTCATTGTGATCAGAGAACATACTTTGTATGATTTCTCGCTCTCTTTTTTTAAAAGTGTATTAAGCATTGTTTTATGTCTTTACATATGGTCAAGCCTGTGCTTAGTGATCACTTATATATCTTCAGGTCAAGCCTGGAGAACATTCCATTTGCAGTTGATAAAAATGTGTATTTCACTGTTCTTGTGTGGAATGTTCTATATATGCTAGGTCTAACCTGAATGTCAGACTCACAATGCCTACAACCCAATAAAAAATTGCCAAACATGCAAAAAAGCAGGAAAATATAACCTATAGGAGGAGAAAAATGAATCGACATGAAACATTTATGATGACTATTACATATGGTTAAGATGCTAGAGAAAAGATTGAACATGTTGAACAGAGACATAAAAGAGATTTTTTAATGATAAAATAACTAATTGAGATAAAATCATCCATATCTTAAATTTAAGAAAACACATTAGATTGTATTAATGGCAAATTCACATTACAAAATAAAAGATCAGTAAACTTCAGCTGGGTACTGTGGCTCACACCTATAATCCCAGCACTTTGGGAGACCGTGGTGGGTGATCACCTGAGGTCAGGAGTTCAAGACTAGCCTGGCCAAAATGGCGAAACCCTATCTCAACTAAAAATATAAAAATTAGCCCAGTGTGGTGGCAGGCACCTGTAATCCCAGCTACTTGGGAGGGTGAGATACAAGACTTGCTTGAATCCAGGAGGCAGAGGTTGCAGTAAGCTGAGATGACACCACTGCACTCCAGCCTGGGTGACAGAGTGAGACTTCCTCTCAAAAAAAAAAAAAGAAAGAAAGAAAACATTAGTAAACTTCAAGACATAGAAATAGAAACTACTCAAAATTAAGCAGTAAGAAAAGAAGATTAAATAAATGAGCAGGGCATTAATAAATTGTAGAACAATGTAAAACATCCAAATATATGTGTAATGGAAGTCCCCAAAGGGGGTATTGTGAGAGAGGAACTGATAGAAAAAAAATTTGAATAAATAATGGCTAAAACCCCCCTAAATATAGTAACTATAAACCCAGAGATCCAAGAAGGGCAACAAGCCCTAATACAAAAAATATGAAGATGTCTATACTAAGATATATCATAATTAAATGTTTATAATCCATGCTAAAAAGAAAATCTTAAAAACTGCCAGAAAACAGCAATAAAAAAAAGAAAAAAGAATGACCGCAGATTTCTCATTAGATATAATCAAGCCAAAAGACCCCAGATCAGTATCTTTAAAGTACTAAAAGAAATAATTTTAGACCTATAAAAATTTATCCAGCAAAAATATCTTTCAGAAATGAAGACAAAATGAAGTCATTTTCAAACATCTATAAACCGAAATAATTTGTCACCAGCAGACCTGCACTACAAGAAATGTTGAAGAAAGCCCTCCAGATAAAAAGAAAATTATACCAAATGGAAAGAAGAATCTACACAAGGAAATACAAAACAATAGAAATGGTATCTACATGGATACATATGTAAGATATTTTTATTATTTAAAACATTTTAAGACATAACTGTCTGAAGCAAAATTAAAAATGTATTGTGGGTCTTATAACATATATAGAAGAAAAATGGGCAGCAATAGTAACACAAAGACCAACAAGGGAGAAACGGAAGAGTCATAAAGTTCTTATATCACACATGAAGCAGTACAATACCACTTGAAATTAGTCTGTAATAAGTTTCATGTGTGCACCATTGATCCCCCCGGGCTCAGCTGGGAAGCTCTATGACACATTGCCAATAGATTGATCATCTTAAAGCCAATCGTGCCACCCATTTGCTGCTACAAATTTAAATGGGTCCTCAAAGCCACTCCCAGTGAAATCTTCAGTCTTTAGCCTGTCTTTTCATATCTGCCAAGATATGCTTTACATTCCCTGGGAAGAAATTAACTTCTGTCATCTGGGCTTCCTGGACATTTCTAAGAACTGCAGTAGACAATCAGGAAAGCGTGGGGTGGTTGTGCACCAAAAATTTGCAAACCAGTTGCATACAATATATGCAATGGGGTTCTGAGATCAAGAATTCAAAATATGTGTGTTTGTATGAAAAACTCTAAAGTGGAAATCTAATCTCCTTGGAAAGAGGTGAATTTTTTTTCAAATGACTGTACTCACCTCTTTAACGTTTAAATTTTATCCCTCTTTTAGCTGTGTTCTTTTAGCATTTGTTATAATTTTATGCATCACCATGGCTCCCCGCCAGCTCCCAAGCTCCTAATGGTAGGATCCCTAGATTTTCTCAGAGCCCACTATGTCTACACACAGCCAGTGGCACAACACGCTCATCTTACTTAGGTGTTGAATGGAAACAGTTTCCTGTGCAAACTGATTAACAGAGAAACTTGGTAAAGAGGTGTTGATCTGGATTGAATGAGGTCAGAGAATTGAAGTTATGGTGTCTGGAAGGGTGTTTAGAAGTCATTTTTCAGACTCTCACCACCAATAGCCTGTTTTACTTGCCAATCTCATGGATGTCACATAACTGATTAAAGTTAACACGAGGTAATCCAGGTGTCACCCTGACTTTGCCAAGGTCCAACTCAGAAGACAAGAGAAAAATGTGTAAAGAATACACACACACATTTATTTATAAACACACATATACACAAATACAATGAAAATATATATTCAATGAGTTAGATATTTAATGAATTAAATATATATATTTAATGAAATGGTATTGCTTTTCTGATTATAAAAATGATGGACCAAAAATTTCATAAAATGCAGAAATGTTTAGTAAAGAAGAAAATAAAAATCATCAAAAGGTCCTCCATCTGGAGCAAGCCATGTTTTAAATGACAGCAAAATCTCTTCCTGTATTGTTTTACTTTACTAAAAACCATTGTGAAAACTCCTACCTTTTCTCACTTAGCAGAAGGTCAATGAGAAAATGAGTGCTCCTGCTTGGACATAATGGTGGATTAAAGGGGACTGCAAATTCTTTGTCACTCTCGCCTTTGAGAGAGGGAGTTCATTTTCCTCTCATCTTGAATTTGGTGCTGCTTTATCCAGAGGAGGCAGAGGAAGGGATGTGAGGCCAGCTCAGGGCCAGCGCCTCAGAAACGTTGAGCAGCTTCCATGTCTACACTTTTAGGAGCCCTGAACTACTATGTAATGGATAGGCCACTCTGTTGTAGAGAATGCAGAAAGACCATGTGGAGAGGCCCGGAGACAACATGGGCAGAGAGGCCGGTCTTTGCAGGATGCCACCTGAGTCCAGCCTCCCCGCTGTCTCACCAAAGCACCAGACATATGAAAACACCGTATGGAACCTCATCGGCCCAGGGCAGCATCCACAGGACTGCAGCCCCAGACCACATGACGCGGAGCAGAACTGCCCACAGAACCATGAGAAAAGAGAAGCTGGTTGTTATTTTACTAGATTGGGGATGGGGAAGAGGTTGTTACACAGCAACAGATCACTAAAGCAGCTAGAAAATTTCTTAATATTTGGCCTTCTTTGAGAGGTGCCAAAACTAAACCCAAGGAGTAGATCTTAAGTTATATTGCAAAGCTAGAGACCATGTGCTGGTCCTCAGTGACAAGACGAAAAGAACATGGGATTCGAAGTGGCACTACTGGGGCAGAGCTCCTTGGGACTGAGCTACTGAGACATTCAATTGGAATCAGCCCCTCGACCTATTTGCTTCTCCATTCTCTCATTGCAAAAGAGAGGCATTGTTGACATAAATTTTAGGGTGTTTTTAAAAAGAGTGAATGAAACCCTATAAATGGAGATTTTTTTTTTAACTGTATAAGGTAGGGTTGCTTTTTGCCTCCTCTCTTCTTTGAGCTTAGAGATTTGTTGACTATAAATGGTAGCTGTTAAATGAGTATGGTATTTTCTCCTACCTTGGAAAGGCAAGAGGAATTCAGATGTAGGTTGTTTAAGGGTAATATTTTAGCTATTTGGCATCCAAGAAAGAGCCCTGAGGGTGGATCTCGTGTACTCAGAGGTTTAAGTGAGTTCACTGAGGTTCTGTGAAAATGCAGAGTAAGAGGTGACTAAGGCCTTGGAGGAGGCACCCGGGCTTCTGAGGAGGCACCAATGCTTCCCTGTCAATCATCAGTCTCCTCTAAATTGGAGGTTGAGGAGAGAAGGGAAGGAAGGAACTCGTCACTGAGTTGCTTCAGAGGCAAATTATTAAATCCTTGTTCCTATTCCATTTTGCGGGGTCATGGCCTCTCCATCCCAGCTTTTTTCAGAGTCAGCACTTTGCCTACTGGACTTTTTGTGCCCTGAACTCTCATAAAGTATCTATGTAATGTATAAGTGCTGACACTTGTTTCTCACAGCTTTAGCCCCAGACCTACTGCATCAGAAGTGGAGCCTTGGGAATCCACCTTTTCCTGAGTTTTGCAAATAGTTGATCCCTGGCACATAATGCCTGGATTAAATGAAAACATTAAGAAAATGAGGACAGGGAAAAGGCATGGTGATATTCCAGACCCAAGGAGAAAGGGAATGTCTATACCCACCGCCTCAGGAACTGTTTACATTTGACTCAGCTCAAGCTCCAGAAGTGGCTGGAAAGGGCCTGCAGTCAGTGGGCTGTGAACGCATCTTCCCAAGACAGGAAGAACTTCTCAGCATGACACTAAACTCAGAGGTGCTGCTGGAAAACATCTCATAGTTTCAGCTACACAAAAGCGAAAAACTTTGCATAAAAAAGACAACTTGGAAAAAAAACTGGGTTTTGGCAAATAAATGGAAACTTAGGGAAATATATTTGCAACATATATTATCAATCAAGGTTTAATGTTTATAATAAATAAACAATTCTCACAAATCCAGGAGAGAATATTGTGGTAGACAGGAATAAACAGTCCACAGAAGAAAAAAGAAAGAAGAAACAAAAAGCACAGCCAATAAACATGAAAAATATGTTCAAGATTACTAATAACCAAAGAAATGTAAATTAAGATAAGAAAAACATCATATTTTGGGAAAGACTAAAAAAATTCTAATATTCCAGTAAGAGGTATAAGGCATCAGGCGCATCTATTGTAAGTGTAAACTGTTAAAATCTGTTTTGAGTATAAAGTGTCAAAAATTAAAAACCTATATTCTATTTGGCCTACTAGCATTATTTCTAGTTTATCCTAAACAGATAATTGCCTAAATAAACGTGCTATATATAAAGTACAAGGATTTTTTTTATTTTTATTTTTTGAGACAGAGTCTTGCTCTGTTGCCCAGGCTGGAGTACTATGGCACAATCTCGGCTCACTGCAACCTCCACCTCCTGGGTTCAAGCAAATCTCCTGCCTCAGCCTCCCAAGTAGCTGGGATTACAGGCACACACAGCTAATTTTTTTGTTGTTGTTCTATTTTTAGTAGAGATAGGGTTTTGCCATGTTGGCCAGGCTGGTTTCAAACTCCTGACCTCAGGTGATCTGCCCACCTCAACCTCTCAAAGTTCTGGGATTAAAGGGCTGAGCCACCACTAACAGTATTTGCAATTTTGAAAAATAGGGACCAATTCTAAGGGCTCGTTGTGGAGGGTGTATGGTCCAGGTGCTTCCTCAGAAGATGGTCCTTGGCAGCCACTGTTCTAGGAGAAGACACCTGCACCCTGGGGCTCAACCAGGGTGAACTCACACCTGCTTCTTGTCACATTAAGGCATGGCATTTCTCCATCTTCTTTGACAAGAGGTTGTAAAGACTGGCGCCGCTACAAAAACCATTTTGCCACCATAAAGGGAAATAATCTTCAAACGAAACCAACACACAGAGGAGGGGACATAGAGGAAAATGCCAAATATTATGCCCGTAATATGGAACCCACCCAGAAGTCACTCTTCCTTTAAACTTCAGTTACATGGGACAGTAAATCTGTTTAAGTCAGTTTGGGCCATTTTCTGATACTTTCAGCTAAAAGCCATAGGAAAAAGCCATCAATAGAGAACTGAGTAAATAAATTTTGACACAACCTTATAATAAAATGTCATGCAAGTGATTTATTCAAGAATAAAATGGCAGGCAAGTGATTTTTTCAAGAAAGTATGCTCTGTATACAGTGCCATGCAAAGACGTACATTAGATGTTGTTAACAGAGGAAACTGTCAGGGAATGACATATATCATATCACTTGATTTAGGTAAAAAGGCAAATTGAGTTACAGATAGAGATATACATTTTATGTATAAATTAGAATCATAGGGGAAGAGAGAAGAGGGAGCTTTTATTTCTTCTTTTACATACTTCTTATTTTTTGAGGTTTTAGCAATAAATATTCCTTACTTTGTGTGCGTGTGTGTGTGTGCGTGTGTGTGTGTGTGTGTGTGTGTGTATAGATATATTTCAGCTTTGGAGCTCTGAAGTACTCTTGGTAGCATCATTTAAAAATCATGATATAACAGATATTGATACCCTAGTCTTCAAATATCTTGGTTTTTTTTTTCTTTTACATAAGATCAATTTGCATAACCTTATGCTTATTTCATTTTTAATCCCTTTTGTCAGTTGCATGTCTCTCTTGAAAAAGAATGTGTATCTTAATTTCTAAAAGTAATAAAAATAAATAAGAGCTGCCTCTTAGTTATATACCCTCCCCAAGCCACTCCAACCCTCATGCCTGAGATTCCCACCTAGAAAATAAAGACAGCCATGGTATATCTTCATGAGTGTCATGAGGCAGTGGTCAACACAGGTGTTCACAGTCTCCAGCACAGGGCCTGGCACTAAATGACCCGTCAGTGGTAGTTCTTGTTGTTATTCAATGTCCTGAGAGTAAAGGAACCCCCTCTGGAAATTGATTTTTGCTTGGAGGTTCAGTGAACCTTACCCTGGCTTTCTATCTCTTCAAACACCCTACAAGCAGCAACAATTCCCTGGGGCCAACTCTGGGCCTTCCGACTCTGGAAATGACATGGTCATAAACTACAGGCCCAGGGAAGCCAGGGAGGGCCCTTTAAAACCTTACCCTCGTTGGCTCGAGCAGCTGAAAAGGAGCTTTGGAAGTCCTCTTGCCACTGTCATCATCTTTCACATTGGTCAAGACAAATGCCTTGGAATTTTCCTTAAACTGGGTGTCACCTCCCATTTTCCACATGAAAAGATACAAGTGAAGAGCTGCCAATGAGTGGAGTCTTGGGCCAGGTCTGCGGAGACACAGGGCTACTTTCATTTTCCAGATATGGGAGAAGAGAGAAGTAGGCCCGGCCAGGACTGCAGTGTCCCCAGAGGTCAGCGGCTCCAGGCTCTGAGCCTTGCTTCTGGGCCACCTTCCAGCCCCATTCCATTCCAGTTCGCAGTAATGAATGTTACACACACACACACACACACACACACACACACACACACACACTGATTTTTTTAGGAGCCTTCAATGAGGTTTTAACTTATCGACAATTATTGCTGGTGATTAGGCCAGCACTTCTTCTCAGTGAAATGTTGAACAAGGCTGGGCCTTGAAGCTATGCAGATGGCTTCCTGAAAGCCATACCTCTGTGTGTGCCTGGGTAATGAGAAACATTGCTATGTATGTGATACGTGTGCCACAGAGACAGCAAAGACATAAAACTCCTTACAGATTTTTACGAAGCAAATGTTCGAGGTGCACCTACCTGACACACGAGGGTGCACTCGACAAATATTTGTGGAGTGACAGAACGCTTTGCTCTGCAGTCTGAAGCAAATGGCTTGCCTTGGTTAGGTCTCAGTCTCCTTTTCTGGGAACAGAGAAATCACACCTCCTCCATGGATAGCGAAGCCTGAGGAAAAATGCTTTGTCCAGGAGGGGTGTGCTGTAAATAGGAGACCAGATCCGGGGGAGGCGGCCAAACTTGGCACCCACCTGGGCTTGCAGAAGCCAATGGGAGGTATGAAATGAACAGCCCAGGGAACTCCCCAGCTGCCCTTCCATCTTATCTGCTCTGCAGTCACGTCCTCCCCTGCAGTCAGAATACTTATCCGGGGCTGACACCAGGCACAGCCAGCTTTGTGCTTTGATTCCTGACACGTTTCTTCTGTGGAAGGGGTTTCTAGCTCCTGCACCCCCTTAGCCCAAGTTTGCCTTTTAAAGTCCATCTCTGGTCACACATCTCCAGGAAGCCTTCTAACCTCACTCCAGAGCCACCTCTCTCCTCCATCCTCCCCTATGCCTGCGGCCCTGACACTGAGCAGCAGGCTGCACTCCCCGGGCACAGCCCTCACAGGAGAGCAGGTGCAGGATGGTGTAGAGAAACCAGCAGAGCCACCAAGCTGAGTTTCAAAATGTGAATCCTAAAAACATTGACTTTTCAGTCTGCCACTGGAGAGAGAAGAGTTTTGGTTTTATTTTGCCTCTTTTGTGTTGGAACTCTAGAACATATCCTTATATATCAAGAGCCTGGTGCATAAGGTTATGTCATAAACCAGAGAGTTCCTGTTCGGAAGTACACATTTGAACCAGCACATAACACAATGAATACTGAGGGAAGATGAATAGGGTTAGAGTGGAAATGGAAGTTGGGGAGTAGGGGGCATGTGACAAGGAGGAAACTGTGTTGATTTCCAGACTCAAGCCAAAGAGACTACAGACCTCTGATTGAAGCCCACCTCCACGATGGAGCCTCTGGATGGGCTGCAAGATAGTTGGAGGTGGGTCGGGGAGAGAGAGGGATACCTAGGAAGATGGGCCTGAGGAAAGCTCTCAAGGTTGAAATCACCCCAGCAAGCTACAGAAGGGTTTTGGAAGTTCCTGGGCTACTCCTACAAAGCATGCACCCCATGGGACCAGGAACAAGGCAGGACACATAGAAATCAACAGCACAAGGTGCAGTGACCAGGTCCATGTCACTGGGCAGCTCCTAGTGTTGGCAGCACTAAGAGAAGAGAGGAGAAGGGGCAAGGTGGAGAATCTTGAGCTCTTTCAAACCCTTGAGTAACCATGTGTAGGACCGAGTGAACCTGAGTGACCTTGAGCTGGTACATTAGTCTGTTCTCACACTGCTAATAAAGACGTAACCAAGACTGGGTAATTTATAAAGGAAAGAAGTTTAATTGACTCGCCGTTCCACATGGCTAAGGAGGGCTCACAATCATGGCGGAAAGTAAATGAGGAGCAATGTCACGTCTTACATGGCTGCAGGCAAGAGTGTGTGGGGGGGAACTGCTCTTTATAAAACCATCACATCTCAGACTTATTCACTACCATGAGAACAGTATGGGGCAGACTGCCCCCTTGATTCAAATATCTCCACCTAGCCTTGTCCTTAACACACGGGGATTATTAGAATTCAAGGTAAGATTTGGGTGGGGACACAGCCAAACCATACAAGCTGGGAAGACTGAATTTTTCTACCATAAGCAAAAGTAGGGATTCACAAGCTAAGATCAATTATAGATAAAGAAAATCATAATTATGACTAAATGTCACCCTACTATCTTCATGCTGGCCCCTAACCTTCCCTGGATGACCAACCATCCTAGTTTGCCCAAGACTGTCTGAGTTTTAGCATTGAATGTCCTGCAGCCTGCAGCCTGAGATTCCTCAGGCCTGGGCACACTGGGAGGGTTAGCCACCCCACCTGCACCTGTCATCAATGCATCATCTGTCCAGGATGTCCNAGAGTATGGGATACTTTCCTAAATGTGTTCCTGGCCTTTGTGAGAATACTGTAAGATTGAAATAAATATATATAGTTTTTTTCTTTTTTTAAGAGTGACAGGATCTTGCTGTGTTTCTCAGGCTGGAGCGGTACGATCTCTGCTCACTACAACATCCGCCTCCTCGTTCAAGTGATTCTCTTTCCTCAGCCTCCCAAGTCACTGGGATTAGAGGCGCCTGCAACCAGGCCCAGCTTATTTTTTGTATTTTTAGTAGAGATAGGGTTTCACCATGTTGGCCAGGCTGATCTGCTCACCTCAGATGATCTGCCCACCTCCGCCTCCCAAAGTGCTGGGATTACAGGCATGAGCCACAGTGCGCAGCCATCCCTATTTGCTTGTAAGTGGAGTGAGGAAAGGGACCATGTGACATTAAGACTGTGTTCATTCAACCAGCAAAAGTGAATTCAGTTTCCCCACTGAATTCTAACGGGTGAGAATAACTCTTAAGCATGCAATTAAAACACAGTATGATAAGGGGGAATGTAAGTTAATGCAACAAGCTAGCACTGCATACCTACCAGAATGGCTAAAATTTAGAAGATGGATAAGAACAAATGTTGGCAAAGACTTGGAGCAACCAGAGCTCTCTGTGCTGCTGGGGAGAATGTGCAATGCTGCAGCCACTCAAGGGAAATGCTGGCACTTTTATATCAAACTTTTATATAAAACTAAACATACGCCTTGGACTCAGTAGTTCCGTTCCTAGTTATCTACTCAAGAGAAATAAAAATAACTGCCCATGAAACAGCTGTACCGCAGAGGAGGCTTAAGGATAATAGCCCAAAACTGGAAAGTGCCCAGCTGCAGGAGAACTGGCAAACCAACTGTGACACAGTCACACAATGGAATAGTGCTCATCAGGAGAAGGATGCTCTACTGGTGCACACAACGTGGATGGATCCCAAAACATCATTCCGAGTGCAAGAAGCTAGAAACACACAAGCACGCACTCTATGCTCCATGTATAGGAAGCTGCAGGAAAGACCAACAAATTATGATGATAGAAATTAGGCCAATGATTTTGTAGGACTGGGGTGAGGGGGACTGACCAGGAATGGGCACGAGAGAATCTTTGGAGGGCTTAAAAACAGGCTACATCTTGCCTGCCGTGGTTAGTACACAGGTATACATGCAGGACATAGAGGCATTTCCCAAACAGGCATATACATTTTTCAAAATTAATCAAAAGGCACACTTAAAATGGGTGCATTTTCGTGTTTGTTAATTAGAACAAAAGAAGTTGATTTTTTAAAATCAGATTGAGAAAATAAAATAAGACCTGATAAGCACTGTAATAAACAAGCGCACAAAGCGCGCGAGGGGTGAAGGAAGCCTTCACAGCTGGATGGGGACTGAAAAGTCAGAACGGGCTGCGCTGCACAAGGAATGGGGAGGAAGCACATGGCCAGCAGTTAGTGCAAGACATGCAAGGAAAAAAGCAGACGGTGCTCCAGGAAAGGCACGAGGCAGGGGGACAGTGGTGGCCACTGCAAAAAAAAAAGAAAATAGAGTGTTGAAAGGTAATTCTTGGTGAGTTTGGAAAATGCCTCCATGTCCTGCAAAGCACGTTGGACTTTGCCTCTGGGCTCACATTGCTCAACCACAGTGTGCTGGCTCACCCGGAGCAGCTGGCAGTGTGGCACAAGTGAGGTGCCACTGGTTACGACGCCTCCAGGTGCTCCCTGCAGTGCCGCCCCCCCGTATATGCAGTCCAATGTGTTTCTTAAGCGGGGACTAGCAGCCGGTGACAAAGGCTCGGGGGTCATGCTTGATAAAGGGTTGTTTCTCCCACAGAAGACTCTGTCAGGAGGGATCTGTGCTTCAGAAAGATGCTCTGTCTGGGAATCTGGGAGAGGGTTGGAGCAGGAGAAAGTGGAGGCAGGGAGACCAGTGAGTAGCTGGAACAACAGTCCCTGGGTTTTGCTGAAGGGGCTCTGAGCTACGGCAGTGGAGACGGAGGGAAAGTGCACATTTAACATGCTTTAGAAAGCAGATGCAACAGCACTGAGAAGTTGGGAGAAACTGTGAAGCACTGACAGGGTGAGGGCTCAGAACATCACTCAAACAAGCTCCAGAACAGGGAGGGGCGTGGGAGCAGGTGGTGTCATGTCAGCCCCACTATCAGCAGTACCCATGTTCGTGATCTCTGCCCCTTACCAAAGTCACTGTGACTTTCCTTGAGGCCCTCTGTACCACACATTCACGTTACATGAGGCTTCCCAGAAGTACACCCTCTTCTTCCCAAGTGCACCCTCTCCTGCTCCCATTACCTCCTCCCGTCCCCAACCATGAAATGAGGGCATGAGACCAGGGAAGAGAGGTACCCTAGAGCAGGAGGGCCTTCCATGGCCTCATCATTCCTTCCACTCCGCTCTCCACGTCCGTGGGTGGCTCAAAGTTGCTCTATTCACTCTGGGCTGCATGCACCTAGCCTGTTGTCTCTTAATAAGTCCAATAAAAAGGCCCACCCTCATGACAGGCAATCAGTCCTATCAGTTAGAAACAAGCCACTCTATAAGGCATTAAACCCTACGGCTCTTGCTTCAGGGTGTTATGACTAAAACATGGCACATGAAAGTCATGTCACCAGACTCTCCCAGCTCAGAGATTCCCCAAAGAAAGTCAGAATCCACACAGCCCCGTTGCTCTATCTACACCATTATTAGCCAGGCTTCCTCGTGGGGATGCTAAGAACTGATAGAAAGTTTGGAATATTGACCATGTATGACTTTAATCACACATTTGCAGAAAAAATGGAGCTCTTTCCCTGAGAGCAAGGAGGCAGCTAGGCAGTAGCAGAAAGACACAATTCAAAGGCATCATCTAGAGAAGTCCAACACAAACACAGCCTTCTGGAGCCTTACTGCAGAGCATTTATGCTGCAGGAATGGACACTCAAGCCACACATCTGGTAAATGATTCCCGAAGAAGAGACGGGGTTGGGAAAGAGAAGATAAAAAGCAGGGCTGGTTACGCTCGGACTCAAAGCCCAGGGCAGGCTGTACACACGTCAGCCAAGAGTGGCATGACTCAGCAATCACTCTGGCTTCTCAGAAAGAAGCAGCTGTTTATCCCCTTGACTCAGCATTCCTTGCTGTTGAGAATCCTCAGCCTGCAGTCGCCCAGGGACCCCAGCCACAGAGCAGGCCAGCACGCTGTGTACTCTCAGACCCTGTCCTCACATGCCCTCCTCCATCAGACTTGAGGCCTGCCTGGCTGGCAGGAAGGCCACAGCCCTTTAGGGGAGGCCCCCCCACTCCAAGCAGAAACAGAGCACTCTTGAAGGAGCATGTCCACAGCATACTGGTGCCCCTATCCTGGCCAGATACCTGTTAGCTGGAAGGGGCAGCCACCTGCCCTCAGGAGGCCTAACTCTCCCTCTGGGATGTTTTCATTTTCTTCCACCTCTCCCTGAGGCCAGATGAGCCATCAGAGGCAACCAGTAGCCCAGGGACACACACCTCTTCTGGGTGGTGGATGACAGGAACTGGATCAAGAACTGGGCTGATAATTTAAAAAATTCTAAATTTTCTGAGCTCGCAGTTTTATTTATTGGAAAATTATAGCTGGGCTTATCTTTTCAGGAAAAGGGCGAGAAGAAACATTTCCTAGCTAATCAAGGCCTCTTACCTATCATACAATTCTTTTTAGAAATGTGTTGACCGGGCCAGGCACATTGACTCACACGTGTAATCCCAGCACTTTGGGAGGCAGAGGCTGGCAGATCACAAGATCAAGAAATTGAGACCATCCTGGTCAACATAGTGAAACCCCGTCTCTACAAAAATACAAAAATTTGCTGGGCATGGTGGTGGCGCGCCTGTAGTCCCAGCTACTCAGGAGGCTGGGGCAGGAGAATTGTTTGAAGCTGGGAGGCGGAGGTTGCGGTGAGCCAAGATCGCATACTGCACTCCAGCCTGGCGCCTGGTGGAAGAGCGAGACTCTGTCTCAAAAAACAAAAGAAAGAAAAGAAATATGTTGGCTGGTTTCCTGGACTGAGAAGCCCTTTTCAAGGCAGAGTTTCTCAAGGCAGCCAAAGTGACAGAATCAGGAAGCAGTCTGCGAGCGCCAAGACCCCAGAGCCAGGGTGGAGCCTCCACTTACTGAGGACCTTGGGCAAATTATTTACCCTGTTAGTGTCTCCGTTTCCTCATCTGAAAAGAGGAATGATGCACAACGATGGAACCCAATGCACAGGGTCCCTATGGGGCCCACTCGCTTGCTCATGCATTCATGAGTACCAACTGTGTGCAGGCACGATTCTAGGGGCTGGCATGTCAATGAACAAAACAATGGCCCTGGTGAAGAATGAACGGGGGAAAATAGAGCAGGCGCTCAGTGGGCTGGGGTTGGAACTAGGGGAAGGCAAGCAGAAGCCTAAGGTCCCAAATTTAAGGGGCATGCACACTATGGGCAGTTGCATGGCCCTGAGAACAGCACTGTGGGCACCTGGGACCAGGTTGAGTGAAGGTGGAAGAGTGACAATGGTGCTTGATCAAAGCAGGTTAAAGTCCTCAGCGCAGTGCCTGGAAGACCGGCCCTTAGTAAATATCAACTACTTGTAAGAGCGTTAGGAAATGGAGGAGGCAGAAAAGAACTCCATAAAGAAAATATTAACTCTCAAAAGCTTCCGCAGGATGGGCCATTTAGTGTTGGGGCAAACACCTGGACATACCTAGAATCTCTGGTTGCCAACTCGAGCTGCAGCTGAGCTCAGATGAAAACAAATGGAAACAGGAGCCTCAATGCTGGAGCAGTGACAACCCTGGAGATATCGATCTGGCTGGTCTTGGATGGGGCCCGGCATCACATTTAAAATGCTCCTGCCGGGGGATCCTAGTACACTATATGCGAAGCTTCATGCCAAGGACTTTCCGTGAATTATTTCATTTCTCACTCCCCAAATCCCACAGGCTCGGGACTCCTCTCATCCCCCTAGATGCAGAATCAGAAACCTCAAGATCTTATGTAAATCTCTCAAGGTCATCACCATCTCAT
The DNA here is from genome assembly GCF_001604975.1 of Cebus imitator. Taxonomy (NCBI): domain Eukaryota; kingdom Metazoa; phylum Chordata; class Mammalia; order Primates; family Cebidae; genus Cebus; species Cebus imitator. The sequence goes on from NW_016107517.1 coordinate 2,342,270, forward strand.
GCTGTCTGTCTGCTGAGGCACACAAAATCACTAATGTGTTCAACGGACCTGTCAAGTTATCAAGAAAAGATAGTGTATGCAATGAGCTCTGCTTAAGAATGCATGGGTGTGCTAAGCTTTCAGAAAAGATTAAATGTGTGCCATGAGATCTGCTCTGGAATGCAGGTCATGGTGAAATTGATTCTGTAAAGATTAATGTGCAAAATAGTTCCATGTTTCTAAAGTTGAGTGTTCAGAGCAGTAAGCTCTGATTCCTGGAAATTTTGCTTAACAGAACATTCCGTAGTGATGCTCAAGAAATGAGATGTGTCTGCTCCGTAAAGATGAGTCAGGAGTAGTCAAGAAGCAGGGGGCTTGTCAACTCTGATACACCAGAAATGACACTCAGCAGGGGTTAGCAACCCCTCTGAACCCATGAGGTGAGGAGGAAACTGGAGGGGTGTCAGCCAAGTTAAAAAGGAACCGCTGAAGCCGGGAAGCCCCACAGGAAAGAAAATGCTGGAAAGAGGAAAGATAGAAGCTTCTGGCCCCAGTGTTCCCACGCAGGACTATAATAATTAAAAGTAAGCCTTGGCAGCCACCCCAGAGCAAGCACATGGGCAGAGATGGGTCACAGAGCTACCCGGCAGGAGTGAGGGCAGCCCTGGAGAAGCTGAAGTCCCGGAGGCAGCCTTCATCTGCATGGCAGGAACCAAGTTTATCACTGATTGTCCTCTCCCTCCAAACTGTCACTGAAAGATCCCACGCTGCCACTCACTAGCTGTGTGACCTTAGGCAAGTCACGCAAGCTTTCTGAGCCTCAATCAATGGTAGCTAATATTATTGTTTATTGTTATTAAAAGCAGTTAAATTTTTATAGGGCCATGTAATGCACAGCCATAATCAGACAGCACTGGGAGAAGCAAATATTTCTAAAATAGTAAATATTGTAGACACTGTAGGCCAAGAAGCATATCTTGTATGTTATATATACATAAAATATATATGATATATGTGTGTGTTTATATAATGTAGATACTTCTATAACAAGAGAGAAACCCTCTGCATGCCTGGCCCTGCCTGCCTGCCTGGTGTGGGTTCCCTGGGGGTGGGCACAGTGTGCCCTGCACCTGTTAGAGATGGTCCCAGGAAGAAGGGCAACCTGATAAAGGGAGGAGCCTGGCAGCCTGGCTCAGTGGGCTTGGGGAGTTGAAGGGGACTTGGCCATCACAGTCATTTTCTCTCTTTACCCCAGGGACACCTGAACCAGCTCCTCCTGGAGATCCCGGCACCCTCTCCCTAGACAGCTGACCAGAAGTGAAGATAACATGTCACCAATTTCCAGGCTTCATGCCTGGCATTGCAACAGCAGAGCCCCCATGCTGTAGGGGTGACCAGCATGGGCCCCGTGTGGCAGGAAGATGAGTTCCTCTGGCAGGGGAAGCAGGTACTGGAAGTCAAGTGGGGGACAAGGACAGATGAAGCCAACATAGCTTGGTTCCTGCAGCTCACAGAGCTTGCAGGGTGTCCCTGAGCCATACAGAAGTGGGCGACAGCACACAGTTTGTCCGTGGGCCATAGCTTGCTGACTGTAGTTGTAACAAAAGAGAGACCTAAATGCGGCCCCGATGTGGGTGGGGAGAGTGACCAGTGAGCACACCAGTGCCAGCATTCTCTAGACCATAACCCATGAAGAGATTACAAAAGCACGTCAGTGGCTCACTGCCAGCATCTTTTTAAAGAAACAAAGAGAATGGGCTCTCTCCAGGTTTTCTATGGCATTCATATGGATAAGGATATATACCCTGGGTGCCATGTCAATTGTACTTCTTACTGAGGGTTGAGTGCTAGGCACACATTTTGGCTTCTGTACACCACAAAAGAGGTGTTTTTGTCTATTTTTCAAACATTCGTGGATCATGTGCCATGAAAGTTTAAGAAAAGGCTCCTTATTCTTAAACAGGGTCAAGTCCTAGCCTTCCATTAACTCTGAAACCTAACACCCTGGCACATGGGCAGGAAGTGACGGAAGGACAAGGGAGTTCGCTGGCATCTGAGACAAATGTACATTCCTGGGAGGACGCTGGGAAAGTGAAGATCTTTGGTAGCACCCCTGGCTGCATCTCACCTTTACAATTCCACCAGAACATCTTAGAGGCCTCCAGTCTGGTGGTTTCCAGACTGTGCTTCCGGGAACCCCCGGGTTCCACAGTAAGCTTCAGGGGTGCTCAGGGAAAGAGGTTCTTGCCGTCCTCTTCTAACTTCAACTGTCACAGCTTTGCACTTTTTTATCTATGTTTTGAGGTGACATGTAAATTTCTTCTGATCAAAGGGCTCCAGTTCCAGAGCATTAAACAACCAAAAGGCCTGAAAACTATCCATTTTATTCAACTAACTTAAACCTAGAAAAACCTGAAGCACCCAAGAAAAGTCAGTAATGGAAAGGGAGACTGGTCTGCAGACCTCAGCTCCCCACCCGTTCAGCAGCCCTTCTACCACACTCTGCTACAGCCCTGCCAAGTCCAGTTCTGCTCTGGGAGCAATTCCCAGTGGACACGTGGCAGTCCAACAAGACGGTGTTATAACGCCAAGCTCAAAATCAAAGGAAAAGCAGAAGACAACACACACTGTTTTAAATATCATAGAGGGACCATCCCTGGACTTGTTTATCATGATTCAGGCACGGACAAAGCTTTGGGATCTTGGACAAGTCACTTCACATCTTTGGACTTTGTTTCTGCAGTCCTCTCCGGCCCTGTGTTCTGAGTCTCCATAGATAGAACTGATAATCATTAGAGAGAAAGGAGAGTCACAGACCTATCTCCCAGGTGACGATTGTTAACTCTACCAGTGTGACATGCTCTTGGGAGCAGTGGCAGCAGGTGCCTGGGGAGTGGTGGACCTGCAGTCCATCTCTGCAGCAAGATGAAGGCTCCTGGAGAAGTCATGGAGGTGGAGAGAGACTCAGGCTCCCAACTCAGCCCAACCCTGCGCGAACACAGGGAAACTGCACCTGGGATTGAAAGCGTTAATTGAGAACTTAATTGCCCTGGGTGTTCCAGCAACTCTGTGGTTCACTATTAGAGTTGAAAAGACTGAGGCTCTGAGAGGTCACATGATTGTCCAAAGGGTGTAAGGGTGGGATGAAAGGGGACAGAGAGAGAGAGCATTTGAGGTTTGAGTCCCTCAAGGTAGAAGGCGATATCCGTTATAACTTGTGGACTGTCTTCTGTGACAAGAACTTCACATATTTTATCTCATTAAATCCTCACAGTAACCATGCAGTGTAGGTGCCAGAAACCCACGTTACAAAAGAGTAAAATGAAATTGAGACAGGTTAGAGTGGTTCCAGATACACAGCTACTGGATGACAGCAGTGGTCTTCTCACTTGCTTTTTCTGATTCCCAAATCTTTGACTTCCCACTCTCTTGTGATGCCTCAAGGCTGTGTAGACACACGGCCAGAAGATTTCCCCATTCAATGTTGTGTAACGACAGGACAGAGAAGACGACAGTGGCCTTCAACACTTGACATGAAAATGTGGCATGAGAAGAGCCGGCGATCAATCCAATCTTGGTCAGATCGTCATTACCTCTGGTGAGAGAGCCACCATCAGAGCACCTCTGGTCACCTCAACCTGTGCCTTGTCATCAGGTGTACCATAACTGGGAGAGTCTGGAATCATCACAAGGAAAGGATGGAGGCAGGGCTGTGATGGGAAGCCCCTTTCCCTCCCTAGCTCTTTGCCTCAATTGGCTTAAAGAGACAAATGACCCTACATAGCCCCACAAAGTCTTTCTGCAGGTTGCCAAGTTGCATTGTTTCCTGTGGAACTGTAACATTTAAATAAGGTTATTTATGAGTGGTTCCACCCTAGTGGAGTAAAGATAGGTTACAGAATGAGAAGTCCCTTTACCTCTCAAGCTTTGATGCTTCATTGTCGAAATCAGGTAACAACGATAACCTCCTCACAGGATGGGTGTGAGGATGCAACAAAGTGACGTGTCTGGATCATAGAGGTCCCTGTACAAACGTGACTTCATTTTATGGCTGCAGGCAGCTCCAGGCATCCAATTAAGCTGACAGGAGCTTCCCTCTTTGCCTGATGGAGTGGTGAGGACCAGGTTCCTTCTAATCCTGCGAGTATTCTCTCCTGTATCCTCGCAGCAATCCTATTTACATACTAACCCCATTTATAGACAGAGAACTCAAAGTTTATGAAGTCAATTAAATGTAGGGCAGGCGGACTGTGGGCTGTCAGGAAAAGCTTGCAATCTTGAAATTACAGCTAGAACGCTAAGAGTGGGAGATGCACATGCCGCCACCTTTGCAGGCCTGGAACATGATCCTGGTGACCCACTCAGGCCAGTGGGGTGCACTGAGGGTCCCGAACCTGACATCCAGCCAGTATTTAACTCCAAGGAGAGGGAAGCCACAGGGAAGGACGGGGCCAAGAACGAAGACACTGGACCTGTTGCGGAAAAACCCCAGACTTGGAAGGTTGAAATTATTCAACGTTTGGTTATTTTTTGGAGATCCTCATGCAGAAGGAATTGGGAATCTGTTGCTAGCTGGAAGCTGGGGACCCCCACATCACAGTTCTTAACCTACCTGTTTATAAAAAGGCGTTCACGTGTACACAAAGCCAAAAGCACCCTCCCACCAACCTTCCAGTAAATTGCTGTATGACCCACAGGGAGGGAAGGCAAGGAAGCAAACTTCAAAGGGCCTTTGAAAGAGAACACTGATCACGTGCATTTGAAAAGAGGTCAATGTGGATTTGACAAAAGGCCAAAGGACATTTGAAAACACAGGGAGTAACTACTTGTTCCAAAACACACAGGCAGCGTGTTCCGAGGATCTGTGGGGGTTCATGAATTCCGTCCAGGGAAGCTGTAGGATCCTTGTGCTTAGGCGGATTTCCATTTAAGGATGTGCGATACGAAGTTCTGTTGATCACGGAGGGCCCGGTTTCCTAAGGAGGATGTGAAAATTAATTAGAAACTGAAGCTGTGGGCAAAGGTGTCTGAGGTTGTGACAGTCGGAGTTGCCAGCATTCTAGTTGGGCTCCCACTAGCATGTGACATCAGACAAGCAATCCTGGTGACATGCCAGCCTCTCTACCTACAGACAGAAGTCCGTGTGCCTCTCAAAGTCAGATGACACACGTGGGATCATTTCAAGCCTTTCAATACTTTCAGTGTCATATTATTTATTTTCCCCCAGTCGCTTTTTTTCCCTTGTCTTTAAGGAAAGTCTCGTGAAAAGGGGAATTGAAATTCACACGAAATGAGGGAGCACTTGGTCAGCTACTCATGAGAAATTGATGACTGGTTTCAGTTCTCAAGGGGCTTTCCTAATGCAGGAGGTGTCCCCAGTGATTCCACTCCTTCATTTCTGAAAAGAAAAGAAAAAAAAACCCACAGCCTTGGCATTAGACACAGACTCATCAGAAATGACATGGCTTTGAGCATCAGTCAACACAAATGGAGGCCACCTTTCATCTGGACAAGCCAGCCCCTGATTTTGATCAATGCAAGATTCTGAAAAGGCTTTGGGTTTTTATCAAGAATACATTTCAGGCTTTTCACTTCAACCTGGTTTTCTACTTTGGGCTCTGGATGAAATAGGGACTTAAAAACTCAGGAAGAGAGAGAGCTCTCCTTCTCTCCCAAAAAGAGAAAGGAAGAGGAGCCATACCCCTCCCTCCAGGAATCCCAGCCAGAGTGGCTGGCCTTGGGTTTGGAAGCCTGCATCTTACTTAATGCTGCGGATGTCTCTATCCAGCTTTTCCATGCAACACTGCACTCCCAGAAAGTCAAGCACACGACAGAAAGCAATCACCTGGTCATCAGTTTACCTGCATGACAGTGTTAAGCAATAAACCAGAAGAACATTTTTCTCACTATTTGTAGAAATGAGGAGACATTGATGCAAAGGCAGACTGACACTATTTGGGTTGCAGAATAGATAAGGACATGAGAATATGTCTCCCAGGCCTCATCAAGTAGATTATTATTATTTTTTTTTTTTTTTGAGAAGGAGTCCAGGTCTGTTGCCCAGGCTGGAGGGCGACAGTGGCACAATCTCGGCTAACTGCAACCTCTACCTCCCAGGTTCAAGCAGTTCTCCCACCTCTGCCTTCCAAGTAGCTGAGACTACAGGCATGCACCACCACACCCAGCTAATTTTTGTATTTTTAGTAGAAACGGGGTTTCACCATGTTGGCCAGGCTGGTCTCATCAAGTAGACAACATCATTCTCATGGCCATAGTGACTGGCCCAGAGAGGACCAGAGGACACAACTGAATAAGTCAGACTATTCCCTGGGCTCTTTCAGCCAGAAATGTCAGGGCAGGCGATCTTTTCTCATGTGGGCTGCTGTCCAAATATAAGGTAAGCCTTGAGCTACCAATGGCAAATATGCCTATCCAAGAAACACTGAGCTAAAACACCCTACCGGCCCTTGGATCCAGCCACGCCTGAAGCTGTTATCTTCTGTTTCTGAGTCTTACTTAAGCATTTTGTGAGCCAATAGTTTCTTTCTTTCCTCTCTCTTTCTTCCTCTCTCATGCTACATTGCGAAAAGCTGTCACTTGCAAATAAAAAAAATTTACTAATATAAGTGCTTAGTTATAAAGAAGTGGGATTATGTATAAAAAGTTTCATTTTTATTCATCTATATATTTTGACCATGATTCAGAAAAAAGAAAATGTTCTAAGTGAAAACCATATACATTAGAACTCTTAAAATATGTCTTTTATAGATATATTGAGAGAAGTTGCCTGCTCAATGGGCATTAATTTGAAGTCAATCTTTGGACAAACAGAGTCAAAATCGGGGCTTTCCACTCTGGAATGGGTAATAGGATTTCGCTGCTTTGAATGCTGTCTAAAGGAAACACTCCCAAAGAAGAGAATGCTCAGTGGGCCCGCTCAGCCCTGCAATTCCAGAAGAGAAAAATGTTTACTACTGTGGTATTACAAAGCTATAAAAGCACTTCCAGAAAACTGAAGTCAAATGTTTTCTGGAGAATCTAATTACTGCTCAGCCCTCACTAAGATGTTTTGTTAATAAAGAGCTCAGAAACCATGGCTCCATGATCTGGCCCACTGTTGCTGGTAGACCAGGATTCTCACGCATCCTCAGTTCACTACAGAGCATGTTCGAAGTTATCATGATCAAAGGCTATGGCTCAAACACTATGCGCCAAACACTGTCGATGGCACTGTGCTTACTATAACCTTGGGAGGCTGACACTCCGATAGAGCAATGCCAAGACAGTCAATGCCCAGATCATCAAGCTTTTCAATGAAGGAGCTGGAATTTGATCTCCTGGTGGTTGTTCCCAGGCCATTTCACTGTGGGTCTAACAGGGAAACGGTGAAGAAAAACCCAAATGGCAAAGGCGTTAGCCCTCAAATCACTGCCATTCTCACCTCTGCACTATCAGTCACATGAAAGTCCTCCACGGAGATTCTATCACATTGTTATTACAAGCCATGGGATGCTGACTTTGTAAGAAGCATGTGAGACATCTTTATTTTACAGAAGGGGAAAACAAAGGCCCAGAGAGTGAAGGTGATATGTCCAAGGCCACACAGCCATTACCTGGTGGCAAAGCTCAGACCCAAACCTTGACCTTGCTCATCTGCCAAACCACAGGGCCTCCTGAACTTTCCATTTTTCTGAGTGCTTGCCTTCAGCCTGGTACCCAGCCATGCCGGGACCACCTGCATGTGGCTAATCCTGCAGGTGGCAGATGTGCAGACACTGTGGCAAAAAAAAAAAAAAAAAAGGACAGGAGGACAGGGCTCTACCTGATCCTGACTCTCCAGAGATGTCCTGGAGACAGTCTTTATGCTTGTAAAATTGGGACTTTCTTTTTCATTTTCCTTTTGTTTTAAAACTTGGTTTTAATGTTTTTGATAAAATCCCTAAAACTATCATATTGAAAGCAGAGTTCACATTACCTATTTTGATTCATTTGTGTGTGTATAAATAAATTAATATATGAATATATGCATACATATACACATATACATATATAGAAAGGAAGGGAAAGGGCAAAAGGGACCACGTTCTATGACACAGTGGTTACCCTGCCTCTCTCTCCACCCCAGCTCCTAGCTCTGGGCAACCTTTGAAGCATTGCTCACATCCCTCCCTGTGATGCATATTTAAGATGTTGCAGCCTTTACCCAGTGTGACTGCCCTGGAGCCTACATCAAAGCAGACCAATTAGAGAAGCTACTGACCACCCAGGAGATGGTGGCACCGATGAAAGGCACATCTGCATGGCCTGGAGGTTCGTCTCACCCCCACTCTTGGGTGGCTTCATAGAGGGCTGACTCTGCAGGTCTGAGTTGATCTAACAGAACAAGTCGCCATCACCTCTGAGCTCTGGAGGCCGCTCCTCTCCATCAAGGTCACTTCCACCCTGAGAGCACCCATCTTCACAGAGTCATATGGACCCTGTCCCTACATCACATGCAGAGCTTCACAAGTGTGGGTCCTTTCTAACGGACCATGAGTCATGGGCATGCAGATGCTCCGTGCCAGCCTCAAATGCAGGATGATGAATATTCCAGGGATTGTGTGGGCTCTATGGCTTCTCTTAACCTAGCCACGTGGGGTGGCTTGCCTTGCTCTGAGTGTCCCCAGAGGGTCACCCTTTCTAAACAAAAACTGATTTTGTGTCATTTTGCTGTTTCCTCAATCTCTTAATGGACTCTGTCACTCTACCTGCTTCCAGCAAACACATTTCCTTTTAAAAGAGCTGACTTTAATCCTCTTTGTGTTGGGAAATCAGATACACATGTGTCAGGATAACTAGGCTCTTGGCAGAAGACCAGAAGGCTCTCCTTTGTGGAAGCCACAAAAAAAATTAGGAAAGGAGCAAAGTCCCACAGCAGCCACAAGCCTTCTGAGCCTCTGCCACTGAGGGGACATTGGGACGCAGGAAACAACAAAAGAGAGGGCCGCATCACAGCAATAAGGCTCTTTCCAGGGGCCACTCAGTCCACTCAGTTCAGAAAACATGTTTTCTCCCTGCAACGAGAGCTGCCTCTCACATCTCATCCCCTGAAAGCACACAGCTTTCTCTGGCCCTTTGTAGAAGGACATTTTGCAGACGGCATAGAAAAGCCTATTCTAATGGAGGCGGGCCCAGTCAAGCTCTGCAGTATTTGACACATTGTCCAATAGCCAGCAGGAAAGCAAAGAGCTGCATGCCCAACCTGGCAACGCAGCATGCACACAGTCACAGTGCAGTGAATGGATGCATGAATTAATGGGTGAGTGAATAAGTGAGCAAACACAACGCAACTATCCGGAGAACTGGAAATACAGTTAATGGAGCTTATGGGACTGCAGATAAGACTCGGTCCTTCAAATAGAACTTTGAGCGATACAGAGAAGGGCAGAATTTTTTTTTTTAATTTTTAAAATTGACAACAGTTGTGCATATTCATGGAGTACGTAGTGATGTTTCAATACATATAATGTATAGTGATCAGATCAGGGTAATGAACACATCCATCATCCCATTTATCATTTCACTATATTGGGAATGTTCAATATCCTCCTTCTAGCTAGTTGAAACTATGTAATATATTACACACTTTATATTACATAGTCTTAATTCTACTGTGTCAGCTGAATTAAAGGTATGCAATGGAATGGGTCATGTGGGATGCAGGAGCCTGTCAAAGATCAACCAAAAAATAAAAGACCAGGGGTAGGACAGACACCTACTATAGCACCTCAGAGCAACCAACATCACCAGTTTTCTGATCAGGAGGCGTAAGTAGTTTATGTCAGAAAGATAGTTTGTATGTTTGTGCATTATTACTGACTGAATGTATACATATTCCTGTGGACCGCTAATCATCTCAGTTTGGTTCTCAAATGATAATCTTCTGTGGTTGTTATAAAGCAGGAGTCCCCAGCCCCCCGGGCCACAGACTGGCACAAGCATGTGACCTGTTAGGAACTGGGCCACACAGCAGGAGGTGAGTGGTGGGCGGGAGAGCAAAGCTTCATCCGTGTTTATAGCCGCTCCCCATCACTCACGTTACCGCCTGCTCCGCCTCCTGTCAGATCAGCAGCAGCATTAGATTCTCATAGGAACAGAACCCGATTGTGAACCGCGCATGCAAGGGATCTAGGTTGCGTGCTCCTTATGAGAATCTAATGCCTGATGATCTGTCACTGTCTCCCATCACCCCTAGATGGGACCCTCTAGTTGCAGGAAACAAGCTCAGGACTCCCACTGATTCTACATTATGGTGAGTTGTGACATTATTTCATTACATATTACAATATGTGAATAGTAGAAATGAAGTCCACAATAAGTGTAATGTGCTTTGAATCGTCCCAGAACCAACCCCCTGCCCAGTCCATGGAATAATTGTCTTCCACAAAACCAGTCCCTGCACCAAAAATGTTGGAGACCACCATTATAAAGTCCTGAGTCCAAGAACTTCCTTAAGTACTAGTGAGGAGGTACAGCTGAACCCATGGCGCACATAGAAGGGAGTCCATTAGAAGCAGCACCCTTAAAAATGGAGCCTGAACAGGGCTGATTCAGGTTGGCAAATGCCACATCTTATACACAGATGTGAAAACATCTCCAGTAGCCATCCTCCAAGATGATCCCTTCCCCAAATGATCCTCACCTCCTAATATCGATGCCCTTGTGTATTAAGCTATTAAATGAGGACTGACCACTAGAAATTATGGGAGGCAGCTCCCAAGGCTAGGTCATAAAAGGTATTGCAGCTTCCATTTTGAACTTTGGGATCACACACTCTGGATAAAACCAGCTGCCACGTCAGGAAGAAACTCAAATTGCCCTGTAGAGAGTCCTGCAGCTGGGAACTGAGCTCCCCTGCCAATAGCTAAATCAATGGCACCAATAAGCCATCTTGGAAGCTGTAAGCCGTCCTGGAAGCTGATCACCCAGCCTTAGTTGAGCTTTCAAATGACAGCAGACCTGGCTGACATCTTATCTGCAATCTCATGAAAGACCTAAGTTACAACCACTCAGCCATGCCACTCCTGAACTCCTGGCCTTCAGAAACTGTGAGCTAAGATATGATTGTCCAGGCAACTGAGTCCTGGGGAAATTTGTTAAATATCAATAGATAACTAATGTGATGTCTATTTAATCTATTTAAGAGGTAATTCCAAATTCTTAACCCAATTCTGAATGATTGAAAGTAGCAAATAAATGACTTCCATATGAGCAGATGGTCAGTTAATAACATTACAGAATTGATTAACGTAAAATTTAAAATGAACAAAAAGAAGAAAAGAATAGATGCCGAGACAAATGGAAGCCAGGAAGGTTTAAGCACTCCATCTTATCAGCCACAAGTCGAAGACCTGAGTTCTAGGTGTGGTTCAGGTACTGGTTTTGCAACACTGGACATTTGCCACTTTAAGTTCCCTGCCTCAATTTCCTATCTGTGAAATAAGCATAATACTGTAGCATTTGCCTTTTCTGTCTTAGGGATAGTATTAAAATAATTTAATCAGACCAAAGATGCGAAGGCCTTAGGAATACACATTCTGATGATATAGCAGAGTTCTCCATTTTTGAGAGTTTGAAAAAACATTTAATTTTGTCTAACCTGCATACATCCACTACCCCAACCCTCCTCATCTTTAGAAAATACAGGAGACAAGTTTTTAAAACATAATAAAATATATATGTCTATGTACACACACACAAACACACACACACACGCACACATACACAAATAACTAATTAACTAGAACTTTAAGAATTTGGGTTTTACTTAGATATAGAAGATGTGTAAAATTTGATGCATGAATGATCACTTTGAAGGGAAAGGACTGTACCCTAGCTAGAATAGCTTGGACTAAAGCCAAGGGGGTGTGAATAACACGTCTAGAGGGGCCATGTTCAGAAGATGAACTGAGGAAATCGAGGTGTCCCATAACACAGGACACCCACCTCTATGTGAAAGATCCAGCTGTGAGTTCTAGCTTAGCCCAGTTTACCCTTAGCACCTCCTGGGCTTAAAACACAACCACACATGGAGACTCATATGGAACTGCTGAGATGGCTCAAAGTTACTTAATGTACACCTAAGAATGTTAAGTCTGAATTCCTACCTCTTTGTGTCCAAGGCATGTGTCCAGGGGACCCTCTGACCCCAAAACTCAAGGAGCCCGTTTCCAGCCCCTCCAGCCTGCTGCAAGCCTGAGTGGTAACACAGTGACCCAACTAGGGAGAACTAGCACCAAGTACCTGGAGTGGCAGGTCCCTACCCCAGTCCCACACCTCACTTTTCTCACTCCGGATTTCTAAGCAGTTCCAAAACTACACCCTCTCCACAAAGAGGAGGGAGGGGCACAATTAATCAGTGAACTCAGCTCCTACCAGACACTCTCTTAGCTCGTTTGGAGAAGTCAGCTTGAAACAAAAGCAGCACTTTCTCTGGATCCCAAGAGCAAGCCAGTGATTGCCTCCTCCCTTCATGGCACCCTCCGGCAACCTTCTGCCACTATTTCCTTTTGCTCAGTTTTCAACTAAACTTTCAAAACACTCTCCAGTGAAACTGAAAATAAGTTTTGAAAGAAGTCTTTGGGTTCTGATGTAGGGCCTGGGGCAAGGGCCCTTCCACTGGTCTGAAGGGCAGTTCTGACTCCAGCCATCACATTTGCTGTCCTTGGAGGGTGCTGTTGGTCAAGGCCAATTGTGAGATCGTCACATGTCCCCTTGGATGGGATGTAGTTGTGGGGATAGAAGCATCTGACGTTGGCCACTAAGATCTCCTTTTAACGGAGATTCCATCCTTCATGATACTTCAAAATTGCTTCCTGGTAATTAGTCCTTGGTTAGGAAATTTGTCTCTAACTCCACTGCAAATAATCAGAATGGATTATTTCCAGCCATATGAGTACTGGGCTGCCCAGGATTCAGGAAAAGGAACTAAAATAGAGTCAAGAGAGTCAAATTTTGCCAACTTCACAATATGACAATGGGTGCCTCGGTCTCCCAACCTGCCCACAAGTATAAGATAGTTATTAAGTCAAGTAGAAAGACTAAACATTCCTCTTTTTAGCCCTTGCTCTGACTCAGTAATTTCTACCTAGTGTTTCAGTATCATGGGAATTCTATAGATGAGGGGTCAGGCAAACCACAGCCACAGGACAGAACCCTGCACATCACCTGTTTCTATAAATAAAGCTTTACTGGAACACGGCCATGCCCATTTGTTTTCAAATTACCTATGGCTGCTTTTGAAATATAACAGCAGAATTGAGTCATTGCAATAGAGATAGTGTGTCCAGAAAAGCCTGAAATGTTTGCTACCTGGCCCTGTGCAGAAAAGTCTGCTGAGCCCTGCCCAGGTGATGATGATGATAGTAGTTCACACTCCCAAGGGCTTCCATGATGTGCCTGGCATTGTTCTAGGTGCTTGGCATATAATATCTCATTTAATCCTCACACCAAATCTTGAGATTATCTGATGAAATCACATCAATTCATAGATATGAAAACAGGGACAGAGAAAGAAAGTTCAGGAAACTTCCCCAATGTTACCAATTTAATGGACGCTGGGACTCGGGTCAGGGCAGTTTGGGTCCAGGAACCACGCTCTTACTGGCTGCGCTACACTGTTTGAAAGTTCCATCAGGAATTGATTTCATACTCCCCAGGCAATGATTCCGTTGACATTCATTTCACTCTCCAAGCTGCCTTCAGACACCTAATTCAGCCCCCAGATACCGTCATAAATAACTAGGAAGGGACATCCTGCTATAATGAACAAATTGGCACTCTGGAATGAGAATGGTTTGAATGAGCTGACTCTTGGGATTCGAAACATCTTTGAGCACCAACAAAACTGCGTTTCTGGTCTCAGTTCAAGAAGACCCCAGTGGTTTCACTCACACAATGGCACTTGCCCTAAGTCAGGTCCTTCCTGAGACACCGCCAGGCCCTCCCTCCCTCCTCCTGGGCTCTTCACACCACAATCCTGGGACAACCTCCCTTCCCAGGACTTCCACTACGTTTTGACTTGGTGAGCCCATTGTAATCATGGTAAGGCAAAGTCCTTCCAGAACTAACCTCGTTTTATCTGTTGGCCTCAACTGGATGTTAACAGTAACCTCTAATTTTTTTTTTCTTTTTGAGACAGGGTCTCGCTCTTGTGACCCAGGCTGGAGCACAATGGCATGATCTCGGCCCACTGCAACCTCCTCCTCCTGAGTTCAAGGAATTCTCCTGCCTCAGCCTCCCAAGTAGCTGGGATTACAGGCACCTGCCACCACACCCGGCTAATTTTTGCATTTTTAGTAGAGATGGGTTTTCACCATGTTAGCCAGGCTGGCCTCTAACTTCTGACCTCAGGTGATCCACCCGCCTCAGCCTCCCAAAGTCTTGGGATTATAGGCATGAGCCACTGTGCCTGGCCAACAATAACCTCTAGCACATTAAATTTCTCCACTGAGAGAAAAAATGACTATTTATTTAAGCTCCTTGGCTTTGGTAAAACATGGATATTTCCATCCTGGAAGTGTTTCCTGAAGGATACCAGCCAACCAGCCATCAACAGTGGCTTTCAAAGCATCAGCTGGTGTCAATGTCCAACAAGAGACCAGCTTCTGAAAACAAGGCCATTGATGAGAAACTCAGGAAGCATTTCTGCATCCTGATCCAACAGGCTGCTGCCTTCCTTCAGCTGTTGGCCCAAGTCCCTGTTCTGGGCTTGACTTAAAAGAATTTAAACAGTCCCACTCATCCACACACACAGAGGAAGATCTGTTGCAGCTATTGGATCTACTGGAAGTGATACACTCTCTCCCCTTCCCCCATGTCAAGTGTCAAGGAGGGATGTATGACTGACCTTTGGCATCTGTGAGCCTCCTGCTGTCAAGATAGACCATCATCTTAGCTCTTGGTGCAACAGGCATTAGGTTCTGAAAAGCCCTCTCTAGGTGTCATGACCAACTTAAATATCTTAGTTGGAAACTGGTTTTTATGTACAAAAACTTCCTGGATTATTTTAGTCTTAAAATGAATCCTTATGAAGAGCTAGAAAAGACATTTAAAAGTCTCTAATTCAAATCGTTTGTTTTGCAAACAAGAAACAGGAAATTCAGCAACGTTAAGTGATGTACATCTAAGATCACATGGTGATCTTTAATATAGCTAAAGAAACTTAGTCTAGTTATCTAAACAGAAAATGAATATGTCCATTTGGTAAAACAAATTCAATGAAAAGTGGTACCATGCCCATCCCAGAACGCTTGTTCTCCTCCCCAGAGTCAGGCACACTTGACATTCTTTTATGTGTCCTTTCAGAAATATTCAAGACTGATGTAGTGTCTGTATATAGAGTATAAACTTCTCTTCCACAATCACCCAGTACACATGATCACTGTGGTTCTAACCCCAGATCATCTTCACTTATAAAAGTTGACCCAAACACAAGCAGCCCTGTTTATATTGGTCAGACACTGCTGGGGCCCACACCCTTTCTGTGCATTTATTCATCTACCAGGTCTTTCCTGGGGGCCGAGCACTCTCCACAGTCGTGCCTGTCTGCAGAACAACGGTTCCGGCTGGCAGTACATGTGCCGCCCACGTAAAATTGGCCTAAATGGGCTTACACAATAAAACCCTGAGCCCCAGCAGTCACAAAGGTCATTTCGTGATGTTGCTCAGTCAGGGGTGTCCTTGCCCTTGATATTTTACCAAATTAGAGAATATCGTTTTTTGCTTGGACACAATTCAGAAAATAATTTCCGCTGCCAGGAGGCATTGAAAACGTCTCCCTTGACTGCAGGAAGCCCACTGAAGCAAGACCCAGAGTTCTGGGACAGGGGGGAGTGCAGAGCCTGCAGCCACCACCAGAAGACCTTGCTGGGTTAACAGAGCAGCAGCCAGATTTCCCAGAGCTGGACAAGACACCGTCCTCAGCAACCCACTGACAAACGCTGCACTAGCAACTGCCACCTCACCATTCAACTGGCTCCCGGACGATGAACGAACGCAAACTGAGCTGTCTTAAGTTAATCTCGTCTCTTTCCATGGTCCAATGTAGGTGGGAGCTTTGCTCTTGGAAACTCACTTCATGCAATTAAAAAAAAAAAGCCAGCACTGATCACTAAAATAAGTAACAACATACCTCCATGCCTTTACTATCTAACTCAAACCCAGCTTATTTTTTTATTGTAACTTTATTTTATTAAATCCAATTTAAAAGCAACCTAATACATGTTTCTTTGGCAGGACTTTTCTGCCCAGGTTGGACATACTGAGGTTTCTTTTAAATCCAGTGACTTCTAGACTAAAGTCACATGCTTCACCTTTTTAAATATTTTCCTGTAGGAAGCATATTTGTTTCATTAATTTAAGAATCTTGACTTTGAGGTCACATTCAAAATTTAGGTCAGCTGCCTCAAAAATTTTCACTGCTGGCTGGGCGCAGTGGTTCACACCTGTAATCCCAGCACTTTGGGAGGCCGAAGCGGGCAGATCACAAGGTCAAGAGATCGAGACCATCCTGGCCAACACGGTGAAACCCTGTCTCTACTAAAAATACAAAAAAATTAGCTGGGGGTGCTGGCACACGCCTGTGGTCCCAGCTACTCGGGAGGCTGAGGTGAAAGAATCTCTTGAACCCAGGAGGTGGAGGTTGCAGTGAGCCAAGAGTGCACCACTGCACTCCAGCCTGGTGACAGAGCAAGACTCCATCTCAAAAGAAAAAAAAATTTCACTGCTATTTGATGCTACCAAAAAACAACAACAACAACTTTTAATAATGAATGTGGGGGTGGGGCAGGGCCATTTTCATGGCAACATCCACTTTCCCTTGACCCATCCCATGATCTGCCCTTGGAACTCATCACTTAAGGTGCCCTACAGAGAATAAATGGTCATGTGACCTGAGGATCCCAGCGAAATTCCCCCAAATCTACTTCATGATTCTGCCATGCTGTCTAAAATTCTAACAGCAAGGAGTTTCTCCTCTGAAGGCACCCGCTTTAAGGTAAATGCTCTCTACAAATGGCAATCCATGAACTTGATCCGCCAATAAAACAAAAAAAATAGGCAAGAGTCAGAGCCCCTGGTTGTGAAATCTGTTTTTTTCCCATTTATTTATTTTATTGCATTTTAGGTTTTGCGGTACATGTGAAGAACATGCAAGACTGTTGCATAGGTACACATGTGGCAGTGTGATTTGCTGCCTTCCTCCCCATCACCTACATCTGGCATCTCTCCCCTTGCTATCTCTCCCCAGCTCCCCACCCCCCACCGTCACTCCCCTATTTCCCCCCAACTAACCCCAGTGTGTAGTGCTCCCCTCCCTGTGTCCATGTGTTCTCATTGTTCAACACCCGCCTATGAGTGAAAACATGCGGTGTTCAATCTTCTGCTCTTCTGTCAGTTTGCTGAGAATGATGGTTTCCAGGTTCATCCATGTCCCTACAAAGGACCCAAACTCATCATTTTTGATGGCTGCATAATATTCCATGGTGTATATATGCCACATTTTCCCTGTCCAGTCTATCATCAATGGGCATTTGGGTTGGTTCCAGGTCTTTGCTATTGTAAACAGTGCTGTAATGAACATTCGTGTGCACGTGTCCTTATAGTAGAACGATTTATAATCCTTTGGATATATACCCAGTAATGGGATTGCTGGGTCAAATGGAATTTCTATTTCTAGGTCCTTGAGGAATCGCCACACTGTCTTCCACAATGGTTGTGAAATCTTAATCCCCAGAACTATTCAGGTCTCAATTAAATGGATGCAATAAGCACTGCCACGTGCTTCCCACGGGCTGTTGCCAGAATGAATTGAGTTTAGTATTAACTACATGAAGTGTGAGTTCATCTTTTTTTTTCCAGACTCTATAGGAAAGAAAAGAAATGACAAAGAACTAGGAGGCCAGTTGTTTCCAGATGAAGAAGATGCTCAATGACAAGGTGAAGTGGCTGGGAGCGAGCTTTGATCCCTGTTTTGACTTCAGTGGCCCTGAGAGGAGGCTGTGGGACACTCAGTGGTGAGTGTTTTCTCCCCCTCCGAAGGTTCAGGACGTTCCCAGGGACTTCTGAGCACAGGCTGCTGTGACGCTTTCTCTCCGGCTTCTCCTAGATCTCTGGCAAGCCCCGTTCTTCCATTTGTGCCACCTCTCAGGACAGCATGGTCCATAAGGTCACTTCCTGTTCTGAGGGTCAAGCCTCCCTGTCAGATCTTCCACCCATCATGGCGTGTGCCCTGATTCTCCTGCTCCAGAAACTTCTGGGGCACAATACATGTGCCATGGTGGTTTGCTGCACCTATCAACACTCATCTAGGTTTCAAGTCCCAAATGCATCAGGGATTTTTCCTAATGTTCTCCCTCACCCTGCCCCCCACCCCTGACAGACCCCAGTGTGTGATGTTTACCTCTCTGTGTCCATGTGTTCTCATTGTTCAACTCCCACTTATGAGTGGGAAATGCAGTTTGGTTTTCTGTTCCTGTGTTAGTTTGATGAGAATGATGGCTTCCAGCTTCATCCATGTCCCTGCAAAGGACATGAACTCATTCTTTTTTATGGCTGCATAGTATTCTATGGTGTATATATGCCACATTTTCTTTATCCAGTCTATCATTGATGGGTATTTGGATTGTTCCAAGTCTTTGCTATTGTAAATAGTCTGCAATAAACATACGTGTGCCCATGTCTTTATAGTAGAATGATTTATATTCCTTTCGGTATATACCCAGTAATGGGATTGCTGGGTCACATGGTATTTCTGGTTGAACTTATTTACACTCCCACCAACAGTATAAAAGCGTTTCTATTTCTCCACGTTTGCCAAATTTTCAAGTACCCAATACGTTATTAACTACAGTTGCCATGCTGTACAATAGATCTCCAGAGCTTAATCCTCCTGTCTAACTGAAAATTTGTATCTTTGGACAAGTCTTCCAACCCTCCCCAACCTCTGGTAACCACCGTTCTACCCTCTGCTGCTATGAATTCAACTTGGTTAGATTCCCCATGCAAGTGAGATCATGCAGTATTTGTCCTTGTGTACCTGATCTATTTCATTTAGCTTGGTGTCCTCCAGATTCCTTCATGTTGTCACAAAGAACAAAATTTCCTTCTTTTTGATAGCTGAATTCCATCGTGCCCATGCACACATCTTCATCACTCATTCATTCACTGTTGGACACTGAGGTTGGTTCTATATCTTGGCTATTATGAATGGTATGGCAATAAACGGGGGGGTGGTGCAGATATCTCTTCCATGTACTGATTTTATTTCCTTTGTATATACACCCAGTAGTAGGATTACTGGGTTGTATGATAGTTCTAGTTTTTATTTATTTATTTATTTATTTATTTATTTTTGAGACAGAATTTCACTCATTACCCAGGCTGGAGTACAATGGCGCAATCTCAGCTCACCGCAACCTCCGCCTCCTGAGTTCAAGCAATTCTTCCACCTCAGCCTCCCAAGTAGCTGGAGCTACAGGCGCACACCACCATGCCCAGCGAATTTTGGTATTTTTAGTAGAGACAGGGTTTCACCTTGTTGACCAGGATGGTCTTGATCTCTTGACCTTGTGATCCACCCACCTCAGCCTCCCAAAGTGCTGGGATTATAGGCGTGAGCCACTGCGCCAGGTCCGATTTTTATTTTTTTTAATAAAAGAAACATCCCTAATTCCCTGAAGTGATTCCTTACTTATTAATCACGCATTGATTGACTCGAGCACACTTGAGCCTTTTGGTGTTTTATTCAGCACCACCCCTTCGTGACTGACTTCCACACACTTCCTTAATGATCTTTAAACAGCCTTCTCATTTTCTTTGTCCCTGTCAAACATCAAGGGATACCCTCCTGTTCTAGTATGCTAAGTAAGTCTCATATGAGTTGCCTCGTGATTTTATATTCTTATCATGCCCACTCCTGACTTGCTAAAGTGACAATCTCAGGTTTTGAGAAACTACCATTGTCAGGAAGCTGTTGCCTCCGGGTTCAAGATGCCCCAAGTCTAACCTGATGACTTCAAAATGCAGCACAAGAGGGGCAGGCATTTAGCGGGTCTAGACAGGAAACCCAGAGACCAAAACCAGCCATCAGGATAAATGAATACTTGTCCATGGCCTAAAGTGAGGCAGCACACAGGGAAACCTCACCCTTGCAGATGACTTGCAAGTCTTCCATGCAGGAAAATGGCAGGCTTGTAAAACGTTCAGAAGGTCTGGCACGGCAGTGGAGAGTAGAAAGGAATGACAATTGCACTTCTCTGGAAGCATTTCATGATTACAGTTTTCCCTTAAAATGACTTCCAGAAAGTCACCTTTCCTATTTTTGCAAGATAAAGATCTGCAATCCATCCATGACAGCCCTGAAAAGAACCCCAGGGGTCACTGTGACCATTTCCTGGCAGCGTCCCTCCCGCATTGTCCCACCCTAGTGAGAGGGCAGCGCAGTCAGCTGCTGTGAGAAACAAGCCCGCATCCTGTGTTTACACAAAACCCAGCTTCAGCCACATTTGGAAAATTGCATGAACTTTGGGTTACCACATCTAAAAACAACACACCATTCGGCTAAGGGAAGTTCTCAAAAGCACAGTGATTGATTGGGAGATGTGTTTATGGTGTGGATAAACACCAGACTGGAAGTGCTCAGGGAGAAGCCTGGTGAGGCCACTGACCACGCGCCACACCGTGGCCACGGGCAGCCCTTTGCCTTCTCGACCCCTGTTTTCTCCAGCGTCAAGAGGGCTTGACTGGGTGACCTTGGTAAAAGGGCTTTTCATGATGGCTGGGATGTAATGAGAGCTCAGAGAAGCCTCCTTTTCTTCTTCTTCTTTTTTTCTTTTTTGAGACAGAATCTTGCTCTGTCACTCAAACTGGAGTGCAGTGGTGTGATCTCAGCTCACCGCAAACTCTGCCTCCCAGGTTCAAGCGATTCTCCTGACTCAGCCTCCCGAGTAGCTGAGATTACAGGCAGGCACCAGCAAGCCTGACTAATTTTGTATTTTTAGTAGAGATGGGGTTTCACTATGTTGGTCAGGCTGGTCTCAAACTCCTGACCTCAAGTGGTTCACCTGCCTCAGCCTCCCAAAGTGCTGGGAGCACCCGACTGCCTCCTTTTCTTCTTAATGCTGTGGAAAGTCGTCTAAAATGTTGAGGATTCCTCAGTCAGAAGAGATCAAGGTGCTGGGGATATTACCATTGTCAAAAACCCCAGGGAACTATGAAGAATGAGCCTACCCTCCCCAGCATCTTTGAGAATCCAGCCCATGCCCTCCTTACCCCACCTCCAGACAGCAGCCCTGGCTTGAAGCACCAAGCAGACCCTGCGGCTATTCAGGGCAAGACAGACGGGCTGTGCTGCCAGGAGGGAAGGGACAGGAGCCTGGCCAGAAGCAGCCGCCATGGGGCCTTTGGGGGCTTTCTCCGTCCCTCCCACAGCACCAACCAGAGCAGAGGTGTGAGCCTCGGGGAGACAGAAGGGATCTGAAGTGGCCAACCCCCACATCTGCAAGCACACAACAGTGAATCAAAAGAAAGAACTAGATCACGAAATTAAAACTTTTAAATTAACAAGAGCAAGTCTTATGGGAACACATGGACACAGGGTCACACTGGGGCCTTTCGTGGCGGGGGGCAGCAGGGGAGGGAGAGCATTAGGACAAATACCTAATGCATGCAGGGCTTAAAACCTAGATGATGGGTTGATAGGTGCAGCAAACCACCATGGTCATATATACCTATGTAACAAACCTGCACATTCTGCACATGTATCCTAGAGCTCAAAGTAAAACAAAAAACAGAAAATCAGAACTAGACTGCTCTAATAACCCAACCTTATTGAAAAGTTGTAAGAATAGACCAAAGCCTCGGTAGCGTCTTTTGTGACTCAGTCACAAAGATATCCAGGATAAGGGCACAGCTTACTTGCCTTGCAGGCGCCCTCATGGTAATTCCCTGTGACCTCAGTTATGAGTTTGTGTAGTCACGTAAGTAGTGTTGGGCAAAAAATTTTTGGTCACTAATTGTATCACTAATTTAGTGAGGCATCTTTGGGAGCAAAGTCTTGCCATGATTTTGTTTTTTAAATAACCACAGCCAGCTGTTTCCAGATGTGCTCCTTATCTACTGTGTGAGGTAGGGGGATGTCACAAGATGTCCAATTCTCATGAGGGCGCCTGTGAGGCAGGTGAGCTGTGACCTTATCCTGGACATCTTTGTGACTTGGACACCAATGCCTGAACCCCTCCTCCATCCTTGACGTGAGCTCTGCAAACCATCCCCTCGCATTCCAAATCTGCCTCTCTGTTACTTTTTTATTTCAATAGTTTTGGGGAAACAAGTGGGTTTTGGTTACATGGGTAAGTTCTTAGTGGTGATTTCCAAGATTTCGGTGCACCTGTCACCCAAGCAGTGTACACTGTACCCAGTGCGTAGTCTTTTACCCTCACCTGCGTCCCACTCTTCCCCCTGAGTCCCCAAAGTCTATTAGATCATTCTTATGCCTTTCATGTCTGCCTCCTTCACTGTGGGCATTCCCCCAAGATTTTCTTCCACTTTCTGCTATACTTTCTCTCAGAAAGCATGCCCATGATTATTGCTTTACTTACGAACCCCACATGGAGAGCTCCTCACCATAGTTGTGGCTTCTACTGCTTTGTATGCTTATGTTTATAGATGAACTCGTAAGACTTGTATCCATAGCTTAAAATTCAGTGACAAGAAGGGAGCATGTTTTTACCTACGAGGGCAGATTCTTCAGATGCATGATTCTAAATTCCAGGCATGGCTAACAAACAGAGAAAAAGAGAGAGCTTTCCAAACTTCCAATGATTGCTAAATGCGTCTATAACAGAACTTAGTCCACACGGCTGAACTTCAACCTAACATTTTGGCCTACGTTAAAGATGCTACATAGCCTGCTAAGAAGAGTAATACCGCAGTGACTAGAGGAAATAGAAGGTGATGGGCAGGTTCCAGTCTTCCATTCCTGAGTAACTAGCCCAGAACTTAGAGGTTTAACATAAAAAGTATGTTATTTTACCTCACAATTTTGTAGGTGAGGAATTTGGACAGGCCTCATCTGAGTGGTTCATCTATTCCATGTGGCATCCACAGAGGTGACTTGGTGGCACTGGGCTAAAAGGTGGTCTGGTCTGGAGGGGCTCTCATACATCTGGCACCTTGGCAAGGACAGCTGGAAGGCTGGGTTCAGCTGAGACCCTCAACTGGAGCACTTACCTGGGACCTCTCCAGCACGGCAGCCTCAGAGTAGTTGGATTCTTTCAATGGCCCCTCCGGACTCCAAGAGCAAGTGTTCCATTCAAGAGCTCCAGTTTCAAGCTGCAGGGATTCCCATGAGCAAGCTTGCAAGTCCCAGAAAGTCACTTCTTTCTCATTCTATTGGTCAAGTCACTAAAACCACCCCGCATTTAGAGAAAGAGGATTTTAACTCCATTTATTAACGGAAGAAGTAGCAAAGAATTCATGGGCATCTTTAGTCTACCACAGCCTATTTTTATCCCTTTCATAATGTGATGCTTGGATTAAGTATTCTCAGGGTCAGTTGGTTTGCTCTGTAGATTACATCATGTCATCTCTTCACTGTCCCCCAGTGACACGATAAGTCTTAGTTAGCACTGTAGCAGAATCAGAAGGTCAACATCATCTTTAGGGCTGAAATAATTGATGAATGTTAGAAAAAAGTATCACAGCAACATTGATATTAATATCCATTAGAATCATTATATTCTTGATAATTATGTTTCAATATACAGGGAAGAAGACAGCAAATTATGATGGTAAGACTTTGAACTTTGCCATCACAACCTACCTCTGAAATTTTCTGATCTTTGGCTTTAAAATGAATACAATGCCTGTAGCAGGTGTCTCAGGGACCCCTCACTCTTGATCTATGTCCATTCCTTCAAGAAAAAAATTGTGGGAGAACTTGTATATACTTTTGAGAGAGTCCTGGTGGATACAACCTCCATTGGCCAAATCAGACGACCTCCATAAGTCACCCTTAGCATGGTGTTTCCCTGACCTGACCCAGTCTCCCTGCACCCTCGTCCTTGCTTCCTGGAATCACTTCCCCCATAAACAGCCCACATCCAAGTCTTATCTCAGGATCTACCTCCAGGAAAACCAAAACTAAGGGAATTCTTACCTTACAGGATTGTTCAAAGTGTAACATAAATTCCAAACATTGAAAATGCCAGGCACGGAGCCTGGCACCTCATTGTCTCTCATTCATTCTCTGCCATTTCCATGGGTCCAGATCACTTGCCTTTCCCCACACCTGGCCAGCCCTCTCCAGCCCTGCACACTGCCCAGTCTGTTTCTCCTAACAGAATCTCTTGCCCTCCTTTGAAGTTTCACCCACCCTTAAACATCCTTCTCTGACCTCCCTGGGAGGATGAAATTCCCTGGTCACATCCACTCACAGCAAACACAGCTCTCTCCTTCCCTACACTTTCCACAAGTTTACATTTTATCTGGGCCATTATATTATCTTTGTCTGTCTTCTTCATGACACTTAAGTTCCCACAAGAGCAGGGGCCATGTCTGTTTTTCCTCGCCAAGAAAGGAAAGATTACTATTTGCCTAATGAATGAATAAATAAACAAGATATTCTTTCTTCTGTGACTTATGCACTGACCTTGTCTCCTTCCTACTTGCCCTGCACCACTGACACATATGGCCACCCTGTGTTCCCACAGCATACTGTGGCAAATTGCATTGACCACATTCTCCTCTGTGGTGCAGTTTAGATATTTTTACTTATTTGGTGGTGGTTGTTGTTTTTTCCTTCTTTCCTTCCTTCCTTCCTCCCTCCCTTCCTTCCTCTCTTCTCTCTTTCTTGCTCCTTTTCTCTCTCTTTCTTCCTCCCTCCCTCCCTCCCTCCCTTCCTTCCTTCCTTCCTTCCTTCCTTTCTTCCTTTCATTCTTTCTTTCTTCCCTTCCTTCTTTCCATCTGTCTTTCTGTCTTTCTGAGAGTCTCAGCATAAAAGCATAGGCCATGTGCCCAACAGAAACTCAGGTATGTGTCAATCCACCCTGGGTCTTGTCTGACTGAACATCCTGGGACTGTTGTGCTGCATGTAGAGCTGATGTTTTGCCTTACCCCAGATTCACCTCCTTTCCAAAATCAGGGAGCACTGGCTGCCCCTTAACCTTTTTTATTTTATTTTATTTTATGACGAAGTCTCACTCTGTCACCCAGGCTAGAGTGCAATGGCGCGATCTCAGCTCACTGCAACCTCTGCCTCTCAGGTTCAACTCAGCCTCCCGAGTAGCTGGGACTACAGGCAACCACCACCATGCCCGGCTAACTTTTGTATTTTTAGTAGAGATGGGATTTCACCATAATGGCTAGGCTGGTCTCAAACTCGTGACCTTGTGATCTGCCCACCTCGGCCTCCCAAAGTGCTGGGATTACAGGCATGAACCACCACATCTGGCCCCCCTTCACCTTTAAAACAATATCCCCACTTGGGGAAGAAGTTGCCCCAAGATAAGGAAAGGCAGGCCTGGGATCCAGATCACAGGTCCTTGTTGCAGAGCAGAGGGACACATCTGAAGGCTCATGCAGCAGGGCCACCCTGCTATCTTCCAAACCAGCCCATGGAAGCATTTTGCTAGGTTCCTAGGAAACTGGGCTGTCACCAATGAAAATAGAAACGCTTTTTAAAAGTCTGCACTAATAAATAGTAGAAAATTGAGTACTTAAGACTGGAATGACTCCCTTGGGGACAGAGAAGCCCATACGGAAATTCTGGTTGATGAGACATAAGCACAAACCTGCAGGAAGCCCAGGAAAGGGCTTCCAGATACAGGTAAAAATGTGGCTGATGTTTGCTTTCCCTTCTGCCTGCCTGGAATGTAGACACTATGTCTGACACTCCAACAGTCATTTGTGACTATGAGGTAAAGGCCAAACCAAAAGAGGCACTGACCCTGACATCACTGAGCTGCAGACCCTCCAGACTTCTGGTAATGTAAGAAAAATAACACCAATTTTTATTTAAATTACTCTTGGTTTTTCTGTTACTTGCAGCCAAATGCACCCTAACTGATACAGGTCTAGAACTAAAGAAGACTTATAGTTGCCACTTGTGTGGCCCTATGTGTCATGGCACTGCAAGCTGGCACGGCTGAGGAAAGCAAGTAGTCCTGTGACGATGTCATGCCCACTCATTCCACAAGCTCTTGGAGAGGAAGGAAGTGCTGTGCTGCCCACTGGTGGGTCTCTCCCAACCCTCACCAAGTGCAGCATCTCACAATAGCTGTTTAATAGATTTTTTAAAGAAACCTGCTTTTGTATTACAACAAAAAAGAAAACTTTATGCAAGGGAAAAAATTAGAAAAATTTAGAAAAATTTTGCATTGATGACCATCAATGCAAAAATCCACAACAAAACACTGGCAAACCAAATCCAGCAGCACATCCAAAAGCTTATCCTCATGACTGAGTAGGCTTTATCCCCGGGATGCAAGGTTGGTTCAACATGCAAATCAATAAATGCAATTCATCACATAAACAGAACTAAAGATAAAAACCACAATAGAAACAGAAAAGGCTTTTGATAAGATTCAACATCCATTCATGTTAAAAACTCTCAGTAAACTATGTATTGAAAGAACATAGCTCAGAATAATAAGAGCCATATATGACAAACACACAGCCAACATCATACCAAATGGGCAAAAGCTGGAAGCATTCCCCTTGAAACAGTACCAGACAAGGATGCCCTCTCTCACCACTCCTATTCAGCATAGCATTGGAAGTTCTGGCCAGAGCAATCAGCCAAGAGAAAGAAATAAAGGGCACCTAAGTGGAAAGAGAGGAAGTCAAACTATCCATTTGTAGACAACATGATCCTATACCTAGAAAACCCAATAGACTCAGCCCAAAAGCTTCTTAACCTATAAACAACTTCAGCAAAGTCTCAGACACAAAAATCACTGTGCAAAAATCACCAGCATCCCCAAACACCAACAACATTCAAGCTGAAAGTCAAATCAGCAATAAACTCCCATTCACAATTGCCACAAAGATTAAAATGCCTAGGAATACAGCTAACCAGGGAAGTTAAAGAACTCTACAAGGAGAACTACAAACCACTGCTCAAAGAAATCAGAGATGCCAGGTGCAGTGGCTTATGCCTGTAAACCCAGCACTTTGGAAGGCTGAGGCAGATCATTTGAGGTCAGGAGTTCGAGACCAGCCTGGCCAACATGGTGAAATCCTGTCTCTACCAAAAATATAAAAATTAGCTGGGTGTGGTGATATGTGCTTGTAATTCCAGCTACTCAGAAGATTGAGGCAGAAGAATCACTTGAACCCAGGAGGAAGAGGTTGCAGTGAGCAGAGATTGTGCCACTGCACTCCAGCCTGGGTGACAGAAAACAAAGAGATGACACAAGCAAATGGAAAACCATTCTATGCTCATGGATAGGAAGAATCAATATTGTTAAAATGGCCAAAGTGTCCAATGCAATTTATAGATTCAGTGCTATGCCTATTAAACTTCTATTGACATCTTCACAGAACTAGAAGAAACTATTTTAAAATTCATATGGAACCCAAAAAAAAAGCCTGAATAGTCAAGCAATCCCAAGTAAAAAGAACAAAGCTGGAGGCATCACACTTCCCAACTTCAAACTATACTACAGGGTTACAGCAACCAACGCAGCATGGTACTGGTGCAAAAACAGACACCAGGACCAATTGAATAGAATAGAAAACCCAGAAATAAGACCATACACCGAAAACTATCTGATCTTCAACAAACCTGACAAAAACAAGCAATGGACTCCCTACTCAATAAATAGTGATGAAATAACTGGCTAGCCATATGCAGAAGATTAAAATTGGACCCCTTCCTTAGAACATATACAAAAATTAACTCAAAATGGTTTAAAGACTTAAATGTAAAACCCAAAACTATAAAAACCCTGGAAGACAACCTACGCAATACCATTCAGGATATAGGCATGGAGAAACATTTTATGACAAAGATGCCAAAACCAATTGCAACAAAAGCAAAAGTTGACAAATAGAATCTAATTAAACTAAAGAGCTTCTGCGCAGCAAAAAACAAAAACAAAAAGTCATCAACAGAGTAAATACATAACCTACAGAATGGGCGAAAATTTTTGAAAACTATGCATCTGACAGAGGTCTAATATTCAACATCTATAAGGAACTTAAGCAAGTTTACAAGAAAAAAACAACCCCCTAAAAATGTGAGCAAAGGACATGAACAGACTCTTCAAAAGACAATATACATGTAGCCAACAATCATATGAAAAAAGCTCACATTACTGATTATTAGAGAAATGCAAATCAAAACCACAATGAGATACCATCTCACGCCTATCAGAATGGCTATTATTAAAAAGTCCAAAAAAATAACAGATGCTGGCAAGGTTGTGGAGAAAAAGGATTATTTATACTCCTATACACAGTAGGAGTGTAAATAAGTTCAATCATTGTGGAAGGCAGGGTGGCAATTCCTCAAAGACCTGAAGACAGAAATATCATTCAACTCAGCAATCCCATTACTGGGTACATAGGCAGAGAAATATAAATGATTCTGCTACAAAGACATATGCACTCATTATGTTCATTGCAACACTATTCACAACAGCAAAGATATGGAATCAACCTAAATGCCCATCAACGATAGACTGAATGAAGAAAATGTGTTACATTTACACCATGGAAAACAACGCAGCCATAAAAAAGAACAAGACCATGTTCTTTGCAGGAACATGGACAGAGCTGGAAGCCATTATTCTTTGCAAACTAACACAGGAATGGAAAATCAAATATTGCACATTCTCAGTTATAAGTGAGAGCTCAATGGTGAGAACATATGAACACATAGAGAACAAGACACAATGGGGCCTATCAGAGGGTGGAGGGTGGGAGGAGGGAGAGGATCAGGAAAAATCACTAATGAGTACTAGGCTTAATACCTGGGTGATGACATAGTCTGTACAACAAACCCCCATGACACAAGTTTACCTTTGTAACAAATCTGCACATGTACCCCTGAATTTAAAATAAAAGTTTTAAAAATCTGCTTTTAAGCAGGAAGAAACTGAGAAAATGCTGGGCTATTGAAGAAAATTTATGATTTAATTACAAATTTTGGTGTAGGTGTTCTCAGTTGTCATGAGAAAGTCAAGAAACTCATGTTCCCCCTAAGCCACACCACTCTAACACCAGATGATTTGTATTTAGGGGATGGGGGGCAGGGAAAAGGGAAGCTGAAGGTAACCCTTTTATACATTTTCTCCCTTGAAAGATTGTCATTTCAAGTGTGTTACAAAGGGTTAAACAGAGAAGACAGAGAAGAATTATATGTACAAATGCACTGGCCAGACATGAGAAGTCTTATCGGGATCCTTTGTCTCCAGGAGGTATCTGAAATCAACCCAGCCTTTTGACTTTGAAGATATGTCTCCTGAGTTTCCCCAGGATGGGCATTGCTTAGGAAAAGCTGACTCAGAAAGACATGACAAGTCCAAGTGTTTGCCAAGAAAAATACACTCTGCACTCTACGTAATTCCCAAAGGATTTTCTTCTAAAAATATTTTTATTAGAGTCTGAAATAATTTAATCACAGGCTTGTAATTAGTCAGAGCTCAGCAAGTACTCTGCGCCCAACAGTGATAGTCTTTCAGGCTTTTAAACAGGAAACTCTGAATCAAGAGAACAGAAAACACAGAATCGTGCCCATGATGACTTTGAAAAGTTACCCTTTGCTCACACCAAACTCTCAGGTGTGAGAGTTTGTATTTCCTACTTTATTGGGAATATGTTAAGGCTGAAACTAAAGGGGAGAATGTGAGGGTTCTTTTCCCAATGAGATAAAGGAGCTCAAGGCTGGAGTGCTACTGAAAGCCTGGCAGCAGGAAATCTTAAAGAGAAAGAAGACAGATGTCTGAGCAGGAGGGAATGAATCCTGGGCTACTATTCAAATCTTCTCCTCGGATTATAGGGAAGAACTTCTTTGTTAGCCATGAGAACATCCAACACCCGACGGGTACCAAGCACCACCATATTTCATCCATTCCTTTAGTTAATACATCTTTGACATTGGAAAACCTGTAGACCTCAGCTTCCAAAAAGCATCGATCAGGCTGGATTTCTCGGAGGGGTCCAGGGGCACACATGGATAGTTAAACAGACCACTGGGGGAAAACACTGGGACATGGACACTCCAGGAATACGTACGGACGTTCCTAGATGGACTGGAGGTGCAGGACAGGGCCTTGCCTTGCTTGTCTTTAAAATCAGAAACACAGGGTGTTTTGGCAAGTATAAATTTACTGATTTTTAAAGCCCCCAAAAGGAAAATCCACATGAGACAAAAATCTAGAGGAGTATGCTAGGATAAAGCAATAAGTGATTTAATTAATTTCCAGTACAGAAAGCAAAGGGCCCAGAGTACCAGACCACAGGTGTTAGAAACAAAAGAGGTCAAACTGGTGATTCCAGCCCATGCCACTCATTCGAATCACCCAGGACCCCAATCACTTACAGCAGAGCTCCTGGGCATGGGTCCAGATATCAGTGGCATTGTTGTTTCACCTCTCTAGAGGATCCCAGTCTGCAACTGAGGACCCATGCTTAACTGGTACACATTCACTCAAGGCATATCTCTCCACTTCCAGAAAATATCTATGCAACAGAAACCCTGTATTGCATCTTGAACATTCAAAACTGAGGAAAAGAATTGCATACTGAGGAGTACATGGCAAGAAGGTCATCCTCACCCAGGGATGGAAGCACTGTGGGTGATCTGCTGAGGATGATTTTGCACCTGGAGTGGGGCTGAAGAAGAGCCCTCTTCTCAGAAAAGGTGCAGAGGCCTAGAAACTTCTGTAGCGGGAGGTCATGGTCCCTATCTGCCTAAGGACAACCGAGTGGGGAAGCTTGGTCACTAAGAAGCCAGATCTTCATGGGCTCACGGGAAAAGCACAGTGAGAGGCTCCAAATATGCTACATGGGTAAGAAAGCCTCCAGAAAAGGCCTGGAGCCTGGGAGACTGGGGAGCTACCCCGGAAGATTATTCAAGAAAGCCCAGGGTCCCAACTACTGAGTTAAGATCCATGGTGAAATTTCCCCCAGATGTGATAAAGGTGTAAGGTCTTTCCGGCTGACTGATGGCACCAAGGACATCATGGTAACCTTTGAGCTTTGACTAATTACAAGCCTGTGATGTCCTCTGGACGTCATGGATGCTCCAGATGAGTTCCTGGAAAATCTGAAGTAACTAGAAGACCATGAAAAAGGGAAGAAATGATCAACCCCTGGGACGCCTAATTGACTCTGAGACACTCTCTATTGTTCCTTATTCCTGCCCCAATTGATAAAGCAATTGGACTTTGTAACCGACCTTCGTCAACTTCATGACTCCAGTCCCTACGACCCCCTCCCAGCTTGCAAAAATCACCCTACACTGTAACTTCTGTAACTTTCCACTGCCTACCCCAAACCTATACAACCCACTCCTATCCCACCGCCCTCTGCTGACTCTTTTCAGATACAGCCCCTCCGCACCCAGGTGAGTAAATAGCTATGTTGCTCACACAAAGCCTGTTGGGGAAGGTCTCTTCATTCAGAGCTTGTGTTGGTACTGTCACTAACTCCTGCTGGAATAATTGGCCAAAAAGAGCTTACATTTCCAAGTCACAGGTTCTATACTTAACCATAGAAATTGAGGTACTCCCGCTGACAGCAGGAGTGAGACTATCCTGGAGGGCTTGCTGAACTAGGATACTGGGCCAGCCTGTGGCTCTAATCAGCAGAGGGATGCTGATTATATTGAACTGAGGTCCACCTGCATCTCCCATTCTTCCCTCCGATATCTCCGAGCTGCTGCTGTGGTCACTGTTAGCACTCGGCATGAATTCCTGGGAGCAACATTTGTCCACAAAACCTGCTCCAGGGACCAGAGAATGGCTTGTCTTAAAATTCACTGCAGATGGGGTCAGGACTGTGCCAACCTTGCGTAAACACCTGGGACACATTAAAAGGGGACATATGAGGCCAATGCAATGCCCTAAGGAGCCACATCCTTCCCTGCAGAAGCAGGAAGACAGCCTTGACTACAGTCCCCTCTTCTGGATGCAGCAGCCTCTTTGCTGGGATGGAGCAAGAGGGAATAGTGGAGAAACTCAGGCTTTAATTTTAAAAATTTTGAGGCTCAGTATAGATTCTTCTTAGATATTGCCAATGCTATAAACACAAGACTACATTTCTATGCAGCACTAAGCTTTTGCCACTAAAGTTTTATGGTAGTTGTTTTACTGTGCTTCATAAAGGATATTTGGTACGCTTGACAAAGTAAAATAAAATAAAATTGGGAGTACATTTAATTTGTTGGCTGTTTACTTTTGGCCATTTAATTTCCATGCAGAACTTCTGATGAGCTGCAGCAGACCAGGCAGGATGTAACTGTGCTATAGGACTTTTTCCTTAGTTCAGCTAACAGCTGGCTTCTTGTCACATGGCCATGAGAGATTACGGTTACAGACACTTTGAAGGGTGAGAAAAAATGGAATTTACTGGGCAAAAAAGGCGGGGGAAAGAGAAACAGGGACCCTCCGCAAAGCCAGAGTGCCGCTAGTGTGCTTCCTGCCTCGCAGGCTGAATCAATCCCAGGTTCCACCCAGGAAGAGGAGGGACCAGGCTCCTCCCCACTGCAAATGGCTTGAAATTCCCAAGACTCCACCCCAGGGTGCAGGCCAATTGGAGTTTTTCTGGGAACCCCTTTGCACTCCGCTGTCTCAATTGTATTAACCACGTGTTTCTGATGCTTTGATAACTGGGACTTTGTTGACCCTGGAGATACTGCCCTTCCTGGGTTTAGCCAATTCCTAGAGATCCTAAACAACTTGCCTGCTTCTGCAGCATGCTTTTCAAATGCAAATTGACCAATCCAGAGCCCAAACCCAACTACTTCCTTTACAGAGCTCTCACCCTCAGGATCACCATCCACAGCCCAAGAGCCCGTGCACCCCAGAGCCCAAGGAAGCCATTCAAACCAGCCAATCCTAAGCCTACCTACCCTGCCTCACCCATTCCTTCCCACAGAAACCACCAGAAAGACTCTCGCCCACACCTTCTCCTCACTTCCTCCGCCTCCTGACCCCCCCAGTGCTTCCCTGGGCACTCTCCCAACCGCCATGGTGTGGTGTGCCCCTCCTCCTGGGATCTGGAGTATAACACTGCCTTTTCTTTTTTTTTTTTTAAATTTATTTATTTTACTTTAAATGCATACTATATCTGGCATTTCTCCCCAGGTTACCCCTCCCCATCCTCCTCTCCCTCCCCACCCCCCACTGTCTCTCCCCTACCCCTCAACTGTCCCCAGTTTGTGATGCTCCCCTCCCTGAGTTCACATGTTCTTGTTATTCAACACCCACCTATAAGTGAGAACATACAGGGTTTGGCTTTCTGTTCTTGTGCCAGTTTGCTGAGAATGATGGTTTCCAGATTCATCCAAGTCCCTACAAAGGACACGAACTCATCGTTTTTTATGGCTGCATAGTATTCCATGGTGTATATGTACCACGTTTTCTTTGTCCAGTCTATCATTGATAGGCATTTGGGTTGGTTCCAGGTCTTTACTATTGTACAGAGGGCTGCAATGAACATACATGTGCGTGTGTCTTTATAGTAGAATGATTTATAGTTTTTTGGGTATACACCCAGCAGTGGGATTGCTGGGTCAAATGGAATTTCTATTTCTAGATCCTTAAGAAATCGCCACACTGTCTTCCACAGTGGTTGAACTAATTTACACCCCCACCAACTGTGTAAGAGTGTTCTTATTGCTCCACATCCTCTCCAGCATCTGTTGTCTCCAGATTTTTTTAATGATCACCATTCTAACTGGCATGAGATGATATCTCAGTGTGGTTTTGATTTGCATTTCTCTAATGACCAGTAATGATGAGCATTTTTTCATATGTTTGTTGGCCTCATATATGTCCTCTTTTGAAAAGTGTCTGTTCATATCCTTTGCCCACTTTTGAATGGGGTTGTTTGTTTTTTCCTTGTATATCTGTTTTACTTCCTTGTAGATTCTGGATATTAGCCCTTTGTCAAATGGGTAGATTGCAAAAATTTTTTCCCATTCTGTTGGTTGCCCATTCACTCTAATGATGGTTTCCTTTGCTGTGCAGAAGCTCTGGAGTTTAATTAGACCCCATTTGTCTACCCTGGCTTTTATTGCCATTGCTTTTGGTGTTTTAGTCATGAAGTCCTTGCCTATGCCTATGTCCTGGATGGTTTTGCCTATATTTTCTTCTAGTGTTTTTATGGTATTAGGTTTTATGTTTAAATCTTTGATCCATCTGGAGTTAATTTTAGTGTAAGGTGGCAGGTAGGGGTCCAGTTTCTGCTTTCTGCACATGGTTAGCCAGTTTTCCCAACACCATTTATTAAACATGGAGTCCTTTCCCCATTGCTTGTTTTTGCCAGGTTTGTCAAAGATCAGATGGTTGTAGATGTGTGGTGTTTCTTCTGGGGTCTCTGTTCTGCTCCATTGGTCTGTGTCTCTGTTTTGGTACCAGTACCATGCTGTTTTGATTACCGTAGCCTTGTAGTACAGTTTGAAGTCCAGCAGTGTGATGCCTCTGGCTTTGTTCTTTTTGCTTAGGATTGTCTTGGCTATGCGGGGTCTTTTGTGATTCCGTATGAAGTTTAAAGTGGTTTTTTTTAGTTCTGTGAAGAAGGTCATTGGTAGCTTGATGGGGATAGCATTTAATCTATAGATTACTTTGGGCAGTATGGCCATTTTCATGATATTGATTCTTCCTAACCATGAGTATGGAATGTTTCTCCATCTGTTTGTGTCCTCTCTTATTTCATTGAGCAGTGCTTTGTAGTTCTCCTTGAAGAGGTCCTTTACATCCTTTGTTAGTTGTATTCCTAGGTATTTTATTCTCTTTGTAGCAATTGCGAATGGGAGTTAGCTCTTGATTTGGCTGTTTGTCTGTTATTGGTATATAGGAATGCTCATGATTTTGCACATTGATTTTGTATCCTGAGACTTTGCTGAAGTTACTTATCAGTTTGAGAAGATTTTGGGCTGAGACGTTGGGGTCTTCTAGATATACAATCATGTCATCTGCAAATAGAGACAGTCTGACTTCCTCCTTTCCTAATTGAATACCCTTTATTTCTTTTTCTTGCCTAATTGCTCTGGCTAGAACTTCCAATATTATGTTGAATAAGAGTGGTGAGAGAGGGCATCCTTGTCTAGTGCCTGATTTCAAAGGGAATGCTTCCAGCTTTTGCCCATTCAGTATGATATTGGCTGTAGGTTTGTCATATATAGCTTTTATCATTTTATGATATGTTCTGCTATTGTCTCCTAATCTGTTGGCCTCACCAAACCTGAATAATAAAGCCTATATGTCAAAACATCAATTTGGGGTGGGAAATATAACAAGGTGAACAGTTGGCCTGAGGTATAGCGTGGTTTTGAGACTAGTTTAATTCACAGACTGTTCTTAGCTGTTTCTGTCCTTTCTGGGTGCTAAATTCACGTAGCCCCTGCAGTGGCCTCAGAAGGATCCAAGGACACGCACTCTTATTTCCTGGAAGAGCAGCCTCAGACCCAGTGGCAGGACAGCACGCCGTATGCCTCACCTCCATCCACTGGGACAGTGACGCCTTGATTGGTCACAGGCTGGCTGGTGAGTCCACAGGCTAAGAGAGCAAAAAACTGGGAAATACTGTAGGAGACAGGGACACTGGGTTTCCACTTCTGATTCTTCTTCCTTGTGAAAGAATCCTTATTACAGTCCCCAGGGTCCCCCAGATTCCAGATGTGCCTTCTGCAGGTTTTGGGAGAGAAACTGCATATGTGTGGCTCAGCTCTTCTCCTCTCTTCATGGTAGCTAGTCTGCCCCCAGGAAAGCAAATATTTGCTCTGCTCCTGGCTGTAACCTTGACTCAGACCAGCCACTGCTTGGGCTAGCTGTTTTTCAGCTGTCGAATCCGGGGATTCGATATTAAGAAGCCCATTGCTGCTGCACATCTAAACTGCACACTCTAGGAGGTAATTTTTAAATGAGGTGAGCTTCAGTTTCCTTACCTCTAAAATGTGAATTATAAGCTTTGCTTGGTGGATTTTTTTTTGAGGATTCAATTGAGCAAAACATGTAAAACCTTGCACATTGTAGACATTTGAATGTTGGGTTCCCCTCCTTCATTCTTGCTTTATTTCTCCCACTCCTTTTTATCTAAAGCTTTCTGTCCCCTTATCCTGGCAGGTGGCTGAGTAGTATCCTGGCCTCAGTAGCTCGGCCTCCACCAGGGGTCTGGTAACTGTAGTCTGGGCAATTTCTGAAAAACCACTGGGCAGTGGGTTCTGGAGTTTCTTTGTAGGAGCCTTTGTTTTGCTTTGCTTGTCTGAAGAAGAATGAGGAAGTGGGTTTTGCAGGCATGCCAGGAGGAGGAGAACATGCTGGTGCTTGAGCTCTGTGGGAGGGGGCTTCTAGCCTACCACCCCTGCTTCGGGGACTGGCTGACCCCATGAGCCAAGGGAGGAGAAGATTCCAGGAGTACACAGGCTGGCTCCAGGCACCGAAGCTGGCAGACACTACAGCCCAGGGGGCATCTGGATGGTTTATCCACTGGCACCCCCAAGCAGTGCCATCTGTAGGGTAGCAGTGCCTTCTTGGAGCCCAGTAGCAGTAACAAGTAGCCATGAAGGGTGGCATAGGCAAAGATGCCAATGGGTGAGAACCAGAAGAACAGGAAAACAACCACAAAACACGAGGGACCTTTGTGTGACCAAGTGAACTATTAGCAGGACGTCATGGAAAAAAACAATGAGAGCAGAGAAACTTAGCTGAGTTCCACTGATGGGACCCACTTGCTCACACAGCTGGGAAAATCCAAGTAACACACACTGCATCCATTCTGCAGACACTTCAACGCCTAAGCCGCAGCAAGACACAGTGCTGGGTGCTGGGCTGCATCAAGGAGCTAGAAGGCTCCTGCCTTGAGAAACTTACAAGAAACACACATCCTGCTCTTTCTGTGGAAGAGTCCCTATATATTCTCATAGCATTCGAAATACTTGACAGATGACATTTAGTTTTTAGTGCATAAATTATTCTCGGCTTCTGTTGTTGATGTCTGCTCATATCCTTAGTTCTTGAGGAAGTGGCACTTAATACATAAGACGTGTGTTTTCCCTGTGGGCAGTGCATGGAAGTGTGAGGTGTCCAAACACTGTTTACTGCCCCCTTCCTCAGCTTTTGTAGGGTTGGGGGTGAAAGAAATCACCTTCAGAAAGTTAAAACAATAGAATCAACATAAGATAGAGGAGATCGGCCACTTTAAGAAAAGAAACCACTTTGTTTCATTTGGCCATCTGTTTGTGTGTTCAGTTTGGATTCAGGGACACAGAATTAGGTTAGTCATAATCCTCAGTTCAAGACACAGATTCTTCACTGGTCCCTGAATAGCTTGGGTTTTTTTTTTATCTGTTTGTTTAATAATAAATTAAACAATCTACTATCCAACATGAGATCCAGAACTTAATGAAGCTTATGTTTTCCTAACCCATCCCAACGCTGATGTGATCACTATCCAAACACACACACACACACACACACACACACACACACACACACACACATTTATACTTAAGAGCATATATATACAAAAACTACATTTTAAACACGTGTGTGAGTATATATGCTTTCACACATACGAGAGAGAGCATGTTAATTTTAGTTGTTTTTCACTTTATATAAAACGAAAACATTATTCTAAAAAATGTTTCTGAAACTTATTCAGTAATGTATATCCAAGATTCACCCATATTGTTTCATGTTGTTTTTCATCATAGTTCATTTTACCACTCATGAAAGCCACTCATTCTCTTGTCTAGCAGGTATTGAGTTGTTTCTGCTCTGTATTTTACTCTTTATTATGGACTTTTTCAAACATATACAAAAGTAGAGAGAATGATATAAGGAAGCAGGGTGCAGCCGTCACCAGGATCAGCAATTACTAACATTTGGCCAGTCTTATTTCATCTATTCTGCCACACACCACTGGATAATTTTGAAGCAAATCTCAGACATCATCCATAAAAAATTTAGTTTGCCACTTAGATAATAACCTTTTTTTAATGTAGCAATGCAAATAGCATGCCTATTCCTTAATAATAGCATAAACCCAGCCCTCCAAACTCCCTGATCATCTCACATCTTTTCTGCCAGCATGACCCTACGCTTCTGAAATAGCGGCGGGGAGGAAATGCGTAACCTGTGAGGTCACGGCAGAGTCTGAAAGCGGGTGGTGGCTCTCCTCTGGCTGCAGTCAGCTCATTTTCTGGGTCATTGCTGAAGCTGCCAGACTCTAAAGTGGGTGACTCCAAAGAGCACTGAAAATGTCCAAGGGAGGAAGAGAGGTGCAAGCCGTGTGGCCCCAAGCCTGAAGATAAAGAAAAGTCAGAAGTATCCAAAGCTCCCTGTGCAATGTCCTCACCAAATCCTCCTTCTCAAACCTCGCTCTCCTCTCCTTTCATTGTTAAAATCTAACAAGGTGTTCAAAGGCCTCTCCCAGGCCCTCCATACTTCTCCCTCCTTGAATACTTAGAAAACGGGAGAAAAAGGGAAGAGGAGATGACAATAGGAAAACAGAAAAGTAAAGGTCAAAAACTGCCCAAAACCTCCTTCACCTAAACCAGGGGTTGGCAAATTTTTCCTGTAATTGACCAGAAAGTAAATATTCTAGGTTTTGCGGTCTCAACTATTCAACTCTATCTTCAAAGAGCAAAAGCAGCTGAAGATAATCTGCAAACAAACAGGGAAGGCTGTTTCCTAATACTCTTAATTCACAGAGACAGAGGGCAGGCTGCATTTGACACACAGGCTGTAGTTTGTCAGCACATAGTCTAAGTATAACCATTTTTATTTCTGTCTATCCTTCCTATGTTTTGCTTATTAAACAGTTACTATAGTTGAAATAGAAAAATAGAAAAATGGAAATATAAAATATAGCTAAATAGCTAAGCTAATTAATGTGATTATTTCTATTTTTCAGATGAGAAAATTGATGTACTGTGAGATTAAAGGATTTGCCCAAGACCACAGAGGCACTCTGTGGCAGTGCTTGAACTTGAACTTACAAAGTCTGTCTTCAAAGTCCATGTTTTTAAGTTTTCTCCTTGTTTAGATGCAAACAAATGTCAATATTGTAACCACAAAAATTGTACAAAATAATTTATAAATTAGCTGGCCGTGGTGGTATGTGCCTGTAGTCCCAGCTACTTGGGAGACTGAGGCAGGAGAATTGTTTGAACCCAGGAGGTGGAGGTTGCAGTGAGCCGAGGTGGTGCCACTGCACTCCAGCCTGGTGCCTGGTGACGGAGTGAGACTCTGTCTCAAAAAAAAAAAAAAAAAAATTTCCTTAATATTGTAAATATTGAAGTCTCACAATCTTGATAATTTGATCATTAAAATATTTATCATTATAATTGATAATTGCTATATAATTTTTCATCATCAGGGTAAAAAGTTTTATTAAATTCTTATATATCTAATGATTTTCTTTATAAAATTATTTTCTAAGCTAAATTCCCAGGAATAGCATCATTGAGCATCTCTCAAACCTCGTTGTGATATGCTGGAGAGGACTGTGCTGATTTGTGGCAACTGCCAATTTCCGTGGTGTAAATACTCCACAATGGCCACCAATGATACGCTACCAACATGACATCACTGAACAGAGCCAAGAAGGGATGCACATCCTGGGCTCTCGCAAGAAGATGCAAGTTGGTCCCAGCACCCAACTTACTTGGTTCATGTTGCCTTTCTTCTTCCCAGTACCAAATTATAAATGGAATTACAGGTGTAAGAAGTGTTTCATAAAAACTGTTAAAACACTTGCTCGTGTGTGAGTGCACTGGTATCTCAAATTTGCTCTAATTTACATTCCCTGGTTCTTCCTGAAAGTGTCATTTTTCCATGAGTTCCTTTAAGTGTGTCTCTTCTGCAATCCCCTAATCACATTTTTTCATCTGTTAGGGTAATGACGCTACTATAGATTGAATGTTTCTGTCCACCCAAAATTAATATGTTGAAACCCTAATCCCCACTATAACATGGTATTAGGAGTTGTGGCACTTGGGAGGTAAGTAAGTCATGAAGACAGCCATCTATCAGCCAGAAAGTGGGGCCTCACCAGACACCAAATCTGCTGGCACCTTGATGTGGGACTTCTCAGCCTCCAAAACTGTGAGAAACACATTTCTCTTGTTTACAAGCTGCCCAAGTTATGGTTTTTGGTTGTAGCGGCCCAGACAGATTAAGACACGTGCCTTTCCTACAACTTTATGTGATAGTTATTCATTCCTTGAACTTGTCTGACACAATTTCATCTAAAACTGGCTTTTGTTATTTTATTGTGTAGAAATTATAATGTAATTAAGCCTACTCACTTTTACTCTTGCAAGGCTATTGGTAATGAACAAGAGAGAGTTCATCCCGTCTTCATTTCTTCTACAAATATTTATTATATGCCTGCTTTGAGGCACTGGGAATACAGCGAGGACCAAAATAATCTCTTGCCCTCATGGATCTTCCATTTGGGTGGGAAACACAAATTGAAAATAAGCAAATCTGTACTGGAAGATCTGGCGGTGATAAAAGCTACAAGGATACAAAGCAGGGTGAGGGGACAGAGAGGAAGGAAGGGAGTGCCACTTTAGATAGGCCTCTGGAAAGGTCACATTTGAACAGAGACCTGAAAGGCAGAGTCGCCAGCCGTGCTGATTTTCCTGCCATTACAGGGTTTATTTTGTTTTGTTTTTTTTAATTGAACTCATTTATTTCTCTGGATTTTATTTTTGGTATGTGATATGAAAGAGGCTCTGTTACATTTTTTTCAATTTGTCTACAATTATCTCAATGCCCTTCCTTCTATTTTCAAACTTGTTGTTATAAAGTTGGGTCTAATTCTCAGTTCACTAATACATTCTAATGTGTATCTTTTTCTAACAATCCACGAGATTTTAGTTGCTATTTTTTGGAAAGCCCTTTCAGCCTCAAAATGAACATCCAGCTTCCTGAAAGGCAAACTAGGTCTTAACCATCACTGTATCTACAACAACACCTCCCATAGAGTCTAGTCAAAATAGACTCGTAATATGTTTATGTTGAATGAATGTCAAACTCATGTGGATGTTTTCCACTCTCATGCAGGCCTAAGGGGACCTCATTCTGTTAAATAGGTCACAAGTAGCAGAGTCACACCCACTCACAGGCACAGTTACTCTTGTCATTCATTTTTAGAAAAAAAAAAAAATGTAAGATTTTATTGCTTTACTACAAACCCACTATAAATGCGGCACCTTTGGTAGACAACTGAGGCAAAGAACAGAGTCCCTCAAAAAGACACAGCCACTCCCATAGGAGAAGACATATGGAGTTTGTGTTTGAATTATTTCATTCTGTTTATTTTAATTGGGATAGGATTGAAAGTCATGATGCAAGGCCGTAGCGCAGTCAGACCATCTGCTTTTCCAGTTCCGTGTTTGCACCGTCTGTGCATCCATAATCCCCCCAAAACCAAGAAGGCCAGTGAAAGTGGGGCCAGCACAATGCCCCAGGAGAATGTGGAGGAGGCTGTGGGAAGAACAGAGTCACGTCAGGGGCTGAACAGTCTCTCACTGCACAAGAGGACAGGGCAATGCAGGTGTACAGACAAGAAAGAAACTGGAGTTTGCTTTCTTGATAAACGTTCATTGATTTCCAGAAAGCACGTCCCTCACACCAAGATGGAGGATATTTGAGAATGATGTCTGTGGCGTTAGAGAAACAAGCAAGATAGGGCATCTGTTAGAAACCTCATAGGGTAGGTAGCCAAGTGCTGAGGGTTTAACTTTGTTCCGAAAGTGGAACACTGTGGGTTTAAGATCCTGTCTGTTTACGTCTCAGTTGCCAACTGTGACAGAGCCAGGAACAATTTGCCCTTTTCCAATGAGCATGGGTGTCAGGAGGATCAAAGAAAGCAGCAAAGAAAAATAAATTTTGAATAATGGAGCCGTAGGGGCCAACAGAATTGCTTGGGTCCAGCTATTTTATGTTCTGCTCCTTGGCATCTCTGTGTTATGGAAATACAGGAAGAGACGCTGAATAAGAAGTTAAAAAGCAAATATGAGAACAGAATGCTATCAGACACATTGTTGATGAGACCAGAAATCTGCATTTTAAAGCTATTATTCGCCACAGTCTGTTTAGTCATCCAGGAATCAACACAACCTCACCCTGTTGCTCCAGAGGCTTCTCACATCTTAAAATCCCACAAAGATTAGAAGTAAGTTCAGCTGTAATTTTCTGGGCAGCTGTTTGAATCTACCTCTGAATCTTGTTGAAAGGCTTTCAGCCTCTGCTCCCTAGATAAGTCGTGGCCAGCTACATGCAGGGTGCTCATGTTATGGAAAAGTTTAAAGGCTCCCAGCCTTTAAAATCAGGGCCAGACAAAACCACAGGTGCCTTGGGCTCAGTAATCTAACCCCTAGAGGGTACATTCTGATTTTTGTGGCATCCTTCATTACTAAATGCATACAACCACCATCTCTCTCCCAGCCTGCTTGTCTGGAAATTATCTGAAACACCACCCTTCACATGTGTGCCCTAGTTCTCAGACTTCACTGTCAAAGGAGTTTGTTGAGTCCACAGACTTTAGCCTCTCCCTAGGAGAATCTGACAGGGTGGAGATCTGCGCTTGTAACCAGGGCTCAGCTGAGTGTGAGGCTGCTGGTGCACGGAGCACAGTTGGAGGAAATGCGCTGGGTGCCATTCCCTGCCCTGAGGCTGGAACACATTATTGGCTTTCCAGTTTACACTGTGTCTGTGGCTGCCTCCCCAGCAAAACACGGAGACGTGGAGCAGTTTGTATTTGTGTTATTGCTGTAGGATTGCCCAAGAAGGCATCACTGAGATTTCAGTTGGGAATCACTTTGGCTTGCCTGCCGTTAGCTTCGGGCCGTCAACAGAGGCTACATTCAAGGCACCTCTTCCTTCCGCTCAACAATTAAACATTGGCATGAAATCAAGTTAATCAAAAGTGATCATGTGGGTTTTCCTCCTCTTCTTTTAAAATGTCCTTAAATGAACACTGGGTTGATTTGACTGTGGCCTTGTACCTATTTCCTGTCATATAATGACTTTGACTGTGGAGCTGCCCTGAACCCTGGATAGCTCCCAATCCCCAGCTCTTAGAGGTGAAGCTTCTCATCTTCAAGATAAAGAACAATCCACCCTCCCCTAAAGGTCATGCGAAGACAGGTGATCAGTGACCCAAGGCAGAGCTACATGCAGAGTATTTCAAAGTTTACTGTAGAACCATTTCATGTTTTCCAAAAGTCATCTTGCTATTTAAATTTTTCATTTGAGCATAATATCCCAAAGTCCAGCCTCCACCCTATCAAAAATCTTTAAAAAATGGGAGGTTTCTTTTCAGCTTTCCACTAGCAGGCAATGCAAGGGAATTTCTACGGAATCATGTGAAGAATGAGTAGCTTTGTCTCGTATCCATGGAACATTCAACATGTTATATTCTCCTTTAGTGCTCCCCAAAATACATACATACCTTCTTTGACTGTGGTGCGTAGTGTCTGAAAACCCAGGGTATTACGGACAACACATTTAAAATCCATGTTCAAATCCTCTCTTGTAACAGGATCAAAAATCAATGGCACTTCAATGTAGTTCTCATTATTTTCTGAATATTCCCTGAGTTACAAAACATTCACTTAAATATGATGTATCAAACGCAAGCTTCTCGTTTACAACAGAGACATCCAAACGCTCTCCATGAGAAGTACCCATTGTGCTTTTATTGTTTTAAAGTTTCATAAAGTTAGGAGCACTTGCCACCACACTTGTTATTCATTTGGGACAGTTTCTAAGCCTGTTCCTGAAGGCCTGAATGTCACTGAAGATGGCCGTCACTGGAATCAAACACTTGGTACACTAGAGGGTTAGATA
Source organism: Cebus imitator (assembly GCF_001604975.1). Lineage (NCBI taxonomy): Eukaryota > Metazoa > Chordata > Mammalia > Primates > Cebidae > Cebus > Cebus imitator. The sequence continues at coordinate 2,386,321 of NW_016107517.1, forward strand.
ATGGGGAAGTTCATCTTCAAGTCCCTTAATGAACAAAGAAAACCAGTCGTGGGAACAGAAACATCTAGTTTGAGGAAACTTGACTCTCTCAACATTAAATCACTTGCATATTGAAGGGCAGGGAGTTTCCAGGACTCCAGCCCTCAGTGGTGCCTCCTCTTGTCATCTCTACTGCTGACTCTCACTCTGGAAACCTGCAGACAGTCCAGGCGAATGGCTCTGGCCAGGATGGCTGCCATTCATAGTGTTAGAGGAATGTGTAGACACCTCACTACTGTCTGTTAGTATGAATAAAAGCATGGATGAGTGGATCCACTAGGAATATTTTTGTTTTATTTTTAGAGAGAACACAGGTTCCTTTAAGTAAATGGATCGTATGAGTAAGCTGAGATGGGCATTTGGTTGTGGCCAAGTCTTTCACAACGAGAACTTGCAAGCACATGATTGTGCCAACCACACATAGTTTTTATCCACTAAATTACAACCAGAAACATCTTTTGTGATAAGTCTTTCAAAAAAACACAACCATCTGGCAGCAAAAGCTCAGGCGAATTCAAAGTATCAAAACTGTAATTTTTAAAATACTTTACAATTTGGAATGCTGAATGGTCTCCCTCATAGGCAAAGAGTTCCCATCTACAAAGTCTGATTGTTCTAGTCTCAGAGTGAGAAAAGATTTTCTAGAGATCACTGCTTATGAGAACTGAATTCTTTCTTTCCTTTATTAGCCTTGCTTAGAGAGTGTGGCAGCCCACAGTTCCCTGAGAAATAGAAGAGGCACTATAGATACTGTGGCTAGGTCTCAGGGTCCTTTTAAGGGTTTCTGAAAATGTTTGTCAGGTTGCAGAGTGGAAAAGGGAGAGATATTAACTCCAAAATAGTTTTAACTTGCAAAAATCGAAGGGTCAGTGTTTAACTAAACAGCTACAAAATGCAATATCAATACCAACAGGTCAACTGCAACTCAACTTTTAAGTACTTACAGAGAAAGTTTGGTTCTCAAGATAATTTTTAGCAAAACTCCATTTTTTTAATCCTAAACATTCAACAGTTTGGAATCAAAAAAAGTTACTTTTAATGCAGTATGTGGGTCATAGTGATAACTCTCTGCAAAAGGAAGCACAAAACCCACAGAGGTCTCACAACAGAAGACCCTGGCCCACTTACTGGCGTGGCCCCTCGGTCACGCGGCCTCCCTGGTAGGCGCTCTCTATGTGGGTGTCATTGGCTGTCCACCACAGCATGGTGGTTGAGGGCGTGCCGGTTCCCAGAAACACTTTACACGGGATTGTCAGTCTTGACCCTGTGGACAACAAGGCACAGTACATCAACCACAGAACCAGCCCCTCCCACCCATCAGCAAACCTGAGCCCTGAGTCCCTCCTCAGCTTCTCAAACACCCCTCACCAGCCAATTCTTTCCTTAGAAGAAAATTTAGCTTTCTCAAATGATTCTGTTCACATAGACCTTTACTATTTACGATGTGCCTCCGGTTCCTACAACTGGTCTTCACGGCAGGCGAAAACCAAGAGGCACCTGAAGTTCAACAGTTTCACCAAGGCCCCTGAGCTCCCAGGGGACATTCTGAATTCAAGTCACGGCCACTCACTTCAATTACCTCAGAAAATCCAGATCATGTGTGGATTCTGTCTCTTTCCCTGAGGCTGGTCTTGGCTCTAATGATTCTCCTGGAAACTGTCCGTTCCCAGATGGCTCTGACTGAGGATCAACCCTTCTCAAAAGCTCTGTATTTTCTGTAGACAGTATGCTCTGCAGTTGTGCAATGTGATGTACTGGGTCCCCCTGCCTCAATCATAGGAAATTATTTTTCTTTTTCATTCACCAAAGAAGAGTAGAAGGAAAAGAAGAAAGAAATCCTTCTCACTGGTTTTTTCTCGTGGGTAACGTGCCTCCCTGTCGTACGTCTTTTAATGCACCTGGCTCCACCACGGGTTCAGGATGCCATCCCTCCTCCATCCTGTGCCACTCCCAGGACCTTAAAGATCTTCCTGAGCCATAACAACCTATTAATCGTTGTCATGTGGCCCCATCACCCACTCCAGTGCATTCAAAGCAACTGACTGGGAACTGGGCGTGAGAACGTGGCTGAGAAGGGAGCCAGAACATGGGGGCTCCGGTAGACATCTCCCAGGGTGCCCACTGCCCCAGATTTCCAGGTGGTTGCTCCCAGAGCTGCAGCTATGGGGACTGCACTGTAGCAGTGGCAACCCAAGGGCCAGCCAGCAGTCCCAGCAACTGCACAAACGTCCTCCTCCTCTATGGCCTTAAATTTAAAATTTAAACCAACACTAAACAAAAGGAAAAAGCAAAGAAATTGTTTTTAAAAAGACTCTGCAGCCAGGGTTTCATAAATGAGTATCAGACCTACAAAAACATTACCCAGAAGCAAACACATAAAAGGGTGCAGGCTTTATAGGCCCACAGACCTGAATCTGAACTCCAGCCTGACTCTGAGGGTGGCCTTCTGGCCTCCACTGAGCCACCATGATGCCCTGGGTGGCTTTTTCCCTGTGAAAAATGTAAGAAATAAAACCTCCTACATTGAGATTGAATGAGATCCCACTGGACACAGTAGATGCTCAATAGCATCAATTCCTTCCCACCACTAGCATCAGAAGGTTGTTAGTACAGCACACTTACATACCCTCACTGGCCACCAGTGTGGACCTGTGCTGGCCAGGATGCACTGCACCACATGGCGTGAAAAGCAGGAAGCCCCAGTGGTCATTTTCATAGCACCATTCAACCAGCTTACCAGCTCTTCTGGCAACAAGAAACTGATCACTGCTGAGCCCGCTTTACAAATGGAGTCTTAGAGAGATGCAGAGCACCAGCCAGGTTTTGGTGACATGAATTATTTTAAATGCACCGAGGATGCTGGCTGTCCCTGGGCTTCATGCTGTTTATCTTCTCATGCAGTTAATAACTGCTGCAGAACGTTCAGATTTTCACATTCAGATTTTTGCAGGTGGGCTCTGCATGAGGCGAAGTATACCTGTTTTCAGATTATGCCATTTCTAATCAAACTGGCCAAAGGGAAATATTCCCTCACATTTGTTATTCCAGCCTCACACACTGGAGCGCTAAGGTCTCCACCCAAGCACTGCACCAAGGGGCAGGTACGGTCAGCAGACATGAGGGTCCCAAGCCCCCTGCATGGTCCTTGCTGGCCTTACCCAGGGAAGCCGATATGGTCCTGAGGGGGGAAATAATCACAGGAATGGTCTCCTCTTGTTTTCCTGAGAAAGATGTAAGGAAAAGAGATTCCGTTAGGAAAGCCTTCATTTGAAGCTGTAGTTAAGCCCCATTGTTTGGCTAATTAACTGGGTTATCCTTTCCAGTATGGCCAGTCATTATGAGAGTCAGCCTTTGTCTGGCAAAGGAAACAGGCTCTCTACAAAATCGAGCATCCTCAGCCAATGCCTTTCCCAGCAGAGAGATTACTGGAAGAGGCCACAGCTAAACACACATTCCGCTGACAGAAGGTCTTTGCTCCTTGCTCTGTGATAAACAATTAACCATTCCCCTCCCAGACTTCCTGAACACAATCTTAAGAGTTATATTTATGAGGTCCACGAGATAGATTCTCCCCGAAACTCAATCTGTCCTAAAATATCTTCTCCACCTCTCCAAAGTGCCTGCCACAAAATGCTGAAGATTCACTTTAGAAAAGGCACAGGGCTCGGGAACAGCCTGTTTGGAAAACTAGTGTGTAACCTGGCCTCGGCCACGGAGGTCTTGTTAATTGAAGAGAGAAACTCTAGAGGGGCAGAAGTGGATCTCCAAAGGATTAGAGCCAGCGTAAAGAAATGAGGCACCTGAAATGAGCAAAAAGGACACCTGGGGGGTGAGGGCTGTGAGTTGTCTCCACGACCGGCCTCATCATCCTCATTTCCACTAAACAGCATTTTGAAATCCTGACATGGGTACACATTAAACAGTATCGCAGCACAGCCCGAGGGGCAAACAGCTTCTCCACCAAAGCCAGATGCCTTTTCCTCCCCTCCAAGTCACGTGCGGCCCTATGGAGCTGGGGCATCCAGGGATAGAAAGAAGCCCCCAGCACCTCAGGGCTTCTTAGACTTAAGGGTCCCCAGCACCACCTGGGGGCTTGTAGACACAAATGGCAGCCCTCAGCCCCAGTTTCAATCATAGGTCTGCACGGGACCCGAGATTTGCACGGCTGTTGAGTACCCAGGTGATGAGGCGCGGCTGGCGCAAGGCCACCCCTTGAGAGCCACTGAGATCCCGGGAGGATCACAACACGGGAAGGCATGTAGGGCGGCTGCCCCCTAGTGTCCCTGCGCAGTATCGCAGGGACAGGACCGTGCCGGTCCACCGGAAGGCTCAGGCACTGGCCTGCCCGGGAGCAAGGAGCTGGTATGAACGAATCCTCACGGGACTGTACAGCAAACACAATCGGGACACTTCAGTCCATGAAAGACCGCGGTGAAACTGAATCTCTGCATTCTCCGTGAGAAAAATATTTCTTTTGCCCTCATAGACCGATTTTTAAACTTAGTGCGTCTCCAAAGCTCTCTGAAATCCTCTTAAAAGATCCTAGTTGTGTTCGTTACTCGCTATAAAAAACAAAGTGGCCCGCTCTCCAAGGCAAAGTCCAGGATTTACACGTCGTCACACCTGGCTCCATGTCCGGCACACAGTGGGGAGGGAGTAAATGTTGAACAAATGTGAACCACTAGCCAATACTGTTCACTCAAACGTAATTCCTTTTAGTCAATGGCAGCTCTATTTGAAATATTGCTATTAAGGGCAGCTAGATCCACCTTAGGGAAAACAAATAAAAAGTGATTTCCACTGGACATGCAAGGCATAGACTTCTGGTTAGAATACCCAATAAAAATCTAAGTATCCTAGAATTATACATAAAGTTATGGCATAAGGGGAATTCTAGCCCTGTAGGTGCAAAGCTTCCACAGGAGACTTTCCAAGGGGACATTCCAAGGAAGCCACCATTTGGCCCTCTCACGTGGTGTGTTTTAGCCTTCATCTTGCCCCTGTAACCTGCCCAATTCATTCACCTTTCCTCCAAATAACACCCTGATTGATACCTTTCAAAGTATCACACATGTCTTGTTACCCTGATGCTTCAGGAGAGTTGACGGATCTGTCTTCCCCTATCCTTTATTCCAAAGACCTGCAAGGAATTCTACATGCACCCTCATTTGTTCTCTGCATGCTTGTTACTGAACCGGGATAGGTCGGTGCCTCAATGGCAAGTACTTACTCTTGATGCGTAGCTCGATACTCCTAGTGATGTTGTATTGCTGGCCTTCGTGGGCAAATGTTAGGACACAGCGGTAATAGCCCGCATCTTCCAGGGCCACATCGTGCACGAGTAAGTGAGTGGTCCCCCTCACACTGAGAAATTTCTCATTGTCTTCATCCAAAAGAAGAGAATCCTTGAGGGAAAACATTTTTTAAGTTTACGTTATACCAATATACATCTCAACGGCTGTGAATTACATCATCATTATCAACCAGTGATGGATTTGCAATCCAAGAATTGCCCTGGTATTTACTTTGCCAGTTTTGTATTTTAGGCATACTTTTAACTGTACTTTTGGGGAGGAAATTTGTTAACATATAAAACCAATAAAAGTGCTAGATTTGCTTAAATACAATAGTTAGAGCATATCTGTCTAGGCCCCATGGGAAATAAAAGAGACTAACTCTTCTTTGACAAAGTAACCCATCCAAAATACAAATGTATTTATGTCCTGACTGCTACCTTCAGGCCTCAGGAAGTATCTGGGAAGAGCACTATTAAACAGTCATCATGAGCTGGACAACAATGCTCAGAAGAGATGATGTTGCAGTAATTAAAAAGCATTTTGATTTTGTGAGTCAGTAAGAGAAAAATTTCTAAGAAAAACTAAATAGGGGAAATGAGTCCACACTTTTTATATGGACAGAAGGTTCTCTGGGGTCTCTGCAGAATACAATCCTCAAGAGTAAGGCCTCCAGGAAATAGAAAGAGCTGAATGGGATGTCTAAAAACACCCTAATGAGCACACAATGTTCTCAGAGACATCGCTTTCAAAATCATGATTATTCGAAGTTTGCAGTAGTCAAATGTAACCTTGAGTCACTTCAGAGACTTACTCTAATGAGAACACAAAGAAAATTGAAATTGCCACATGGCTCACGATAGATACCACTTTAGAACATATTTAATTAAAAGGGGAGATTTCATTGTTCTAAGCATGAGTAGTCAAATATGAAAAATGCCAAATAAGGCCCAACACACAGTCATTCCAGTAGTATATGGGAATTGGCCTCCTGGGTTAGTTTTTACTTCACCATCTACTAGCTGTGTGACCTTGGGAACATTCCTTATGGGTCCTTATCTGTTAAAAAAAAAAAAAAAAAAAGGCGTAGGGGGCAGATATTTACAGTTCCTGCTTCATTGGATTGCACATAAGGGAGTTCAGAACAGGCTTGGATATAGTACATGCTCAGTAATATGTAGCATTATTATGAAAGGAATAAATATTACTAAGCACCACCATGACATCTTTGTCCTTGCACATTTATTGCACACCATTTATATGTCAAGCGCTGCGCCGGGTGCTTCCTACGCATCATTCCATTTAGTCTTTGAAACAATCCCACGTGGGGGGAGTTACTAATTGCCACTTTACAGAGGAAACAGGTTCGAGAGGTAGCGTCACTCGGCCAAGGCTACACAACAGGCCAGAAAAGGAAGAGAGTTTCAAACCTGGACCCATTGATGCCAGAGCCTGTGCTCTTTCCTCTCCAGGTAAAACCTTTGATTTGTCCCCTTTATGCTTTTTCCAAATCAAAAGAGAATGCGCTCTCCAGTGGGCTTGGTGGCTCGCGCCTGTAATCCCAGCACTTTGGGAAGCTCAGTGGGGAGGATCACTTGAACCCAGGACTTCAAGACCAGACTGGCCAACATGGTAAGACCCCATCTCTATTTAAAAAGAAAGAGAGAGAGAGAGAGAGAGAGAGAGCGCACATTCTAGAGTTCAGCCAGCTTATTTATAGGAGCTACTTTCTTCTACTTTCAGGAAATGATTTCAAAGTTTACAATATTAAATCGATATCCTAGATAGAGATCCCATAGTTACAATACCAGCCAACTACTTAACCTGTTAACCTATTGTTGATTAAAGAGTTAATTCCCATCAATGATTAAGCTAATAACTGTACTTTTCAGTATCGTCTAGGGTCTCTATCAGGAGTTGACCAACATTTTCAGGAAAGGGCCAGAAAGGAAGTATTTTGAGCCCTGCAGTCTTCAGGGTCTCCGTCACAGCTAAGCAGTGCAGAAGCAGCTACAGACAGTACCTAGACAGAAGACGTGACCGTGTCCAGGGAAACTTAATTTACAGGCCCTGAAATTTTAATTTTATGTGATTTTCACATCATAAAATATTCTTCTTTTACTTTTTTCAAACATTTTAAAAAGTGACAACTATCCTTGGCTTGTGAGCCATTCAAATTCAGGAGACGACTTGATTCCAGGGCCCAGCCATAGTTTTCCGGCCCCTGATCTACCTAAGCAATACCTGATGTTCTCACTAGGAGCAATGAACACATCAAATAACATGTATTCAACCAGAAAAGGGAACAAACTGTGTTCATATTTACTCCCTTAACCCAAAGGTTTGTTGTCATGTGCTTTTTGTTGTTGTTCTTGAGATGGAGTCTCGCTCTGTCACCAAGGCTGAAGTGTAATGGCGCGATCTTGGCTCACTGCAACCTCTGCCTCCTGGGCTCAAGTGATTCTCCTGCCTGAGCCTCTGGAGTCACTGGGATTATTGGTGCCCACCACCATGCCTGGCTAATGTTTGTATTTTCAGTAGAGACAGGGTTTCGACATGTTGGCCAAGGTGGTCTCAAACTCCTGACCTCAGGTGTTCCACCTGCCTCAGCCTCCCACATTGCTGGGATTACAGGTATGAGCCACTGAGCCTGACCGTCATGTGCTTTTTTAAAAAACTCCTTTAATATGTCTATAAAATTGTTATATAAACTTTTTTCTACATTCTTATAGACAAATAAAATAAAAAATTATTTCCTTCAGCTATTATGTACTCTGTCTTCACAAATCACTATTTCAAGCATCTTTACCCAAGCCACATAAGGACTAATAGAACATATTAATTATGGCTCTTTAAAATTCTTTAAAATACAATCATCCCTCAGTATCTGGGGGATTGGCTTCAGGAAACATCCCCCACAGGTACCAAAACACAGATGCTTAAGGTGTTTGTATAAAATGGTGTTGTCTTTGCATATGACCTATGGGCATCCTCTCTTATACTTTAAATCATCCCTAGATTATTTGTAGATTACTAATACAATGTAAATGGCATATATAAATACAGTCCTGTGTCACTTAACAATGGGGCTAACTCTGAGAAACAGGTTAAGTGATTTCTTCATTTTGTGAACGTCCTAAAGTGTACTTGCACAGACCTAGATGGTAGAACCCACTACACACCTTGGTGACATGGTACAGCCTGTTGCTCCTAGGCGACAACTGTATAGCATGTTTCTGTTCTGAATATTGTAGGCAATTGGAACACAGTAGTCAGCTGTTGTACATATGAACATACCTAAACATAGAAAAGGTAACGTTTTGCACTACGATGTGAAGACAGCTAGGCAATAGGAATTTTTCAGCTCCATTACAATCTTACGACACCGCCATTGTACACACATTGTTGACGGAAACATTGTTATGCAGCACGAGACTGTAGTTGTTACACAGTATTGGGTTTTTTTATTTGTATTATGTTTATTGTATTGTTATTTTGTTTGTTATTTGTTTATATTTTCAATCCGAGGTTGGTCGAATCCTGAGATGTGGAACTCATAGATACCAATGGCAAACCATATGTATGTGTGTGTGTGTGTGTGTGTGTGTGTTTGTGTGTGTGCACACTGTCTTCAGAAAATCAATATTTTATGTCTTTCCTTTATGGCTAGTAAAAAAAAGAAAACACATTTTAATAAAACAGCATTTTTTAAAGCCATACCTTGTACCATTGAATCTTCACGTCAGTTTTGTTACGGATGAATTCACTCAGGTCAGGGCACACTAATACCCCAGAGGCTGACAAGGTTAAAATTTGCGGGTATGAGATGAACGGCAGGGAAGCATCTGTATCCTCAAAAACCCTGAGCTCAATGGACATTTTGTCACAGTAAGAGGCATTTCTGATTTAAAAGGAAAAAAAAAAAATGAATTGCAAGCCAAAATAAAAGTAAAGCTAAATGAAATTAAGAATCATTTCCCCAATTCTATTAAAATCTGCATCTGCATTTTCTGGATTAGTATAGATGGTTTCCCGACATAAGACGGTTCAACTTAGGATTTTTTGACTTTACAATGCTGCAAACACAATAAGCATTTAGTAGAAACCCTACTTCAGTGAAGTATTCAATAAATTACATGAGATATTCAATGCTTTATTACAAAATAGACTTTGTATTAGATGACTTTGCCCAGCTATAGGCTAATGTAAGCTTTCTCAGCCCATTGAAGGAAGGCTGGGCTAAGCAATGATGTTTGGTAAGTTAAGTGTATCAAGTACATTTCTCACAACAGTATTTCCAACTTACAATGAGTTTATTGGTATTTACCCCATTGTGAGTCAGGGAGCATCTATATTGCAATACTTCTGTTCCTGATCTTTTTGAACCCTTGTGAGACGACAAGTGTCATAACACAATTATACAGAAAAGGCGTGTTCCATGTTTTTCACGAACGACTGTCTACAAGCTCATTTCTAATGCCACCAAAGTTCATTAAGAAATCCCCAAGTCCTCTTCAAAAAAGCTTAAGGGTTCCAGGTTCTGGAGCTCCTTGAGCCCAGCCCCCACATACTCCAACTTCATGATCCAGGAAACCACATCCACATGGAGAGACTGCTTCCCAAGAGCCACTGTTTCTGTGAAAAGGAATATTCCCTTTGCTCCTTTGAGGAATTATCAACTGAAGTCTAATTTTAGAAAACTGCTGGAAACTTAGTGTAAGACCCATAAAAGATTTTTGCAATACTGCATGGGAAATTAACTTGGTAAGTTTGCTTATTATTATTATTTTATTATTATTTTACTAGCCTAACCATTATTTCAATGCCATAATTCTATCAAGACCTTAGAGCTGGCAAAAGGGGAGAGGCAAAACCTTGCTGAAAATTTGGGGGAAATGGATGGAGGAGAGAAGACAGTAATTAGAACTATATTTTTTAAGAAGAAAAATATAAAAATTTAATTATCTCAGCTAAATTTCTGGCTACCTAAGACATCAGAGACTTTGACAGAGACAATGAGGATGTGTTTTACATATAGGAATAAAAATTACTTGCACAGCAAAATCTAAACCATCCATATTCAAAAAAGTAACAAAATGTTTTTAAAAAAAAGTGAAAGAAAAGTAATAAAAGCTTATCACCCCAAAGTAAAAGAATTAATTTAAATATATGTGGCCAATATCTGTATTATGTTTAGCTTAAAAAATGTAAATAGATGAACAAATATTATATTTTATGCATAAAGAAATGCAAGATGTTAACTCTCACCTTGAAAAACGCATAATCTCACTGCAAGTTGAATAAAGGTAAAAACGGACAAATCTAAAGACCAGGGACTACTTGAGTAACAGTCACACAGCAGTAGCCAGCAGGGAGCAGATGCAGGCCAGGCCCTGTGCTGTGTACTTTGCACACATTATTTCACTTATAGTCCAACCCCATGAAGTAGGAATTACTATTATATCATTTTTATATGAAAAAAAGTTAGGTGTACAGAAATGAAGTGGGCTGTACAGCTACAAAGAGGTCAAACCAAAATGGGAAGCCCAGCAAGGCTCTGGGAAAACCCATAAATCAGGACACTATCTTTAGAAACAAGCTTAGTAGACATATTGAAAGTTACAAGGCTGTTCACATTATTGATCTGGTAATTCCCCTTGAGCAAGAAACCTCATGAAAATAACTCAAAGGAAGAGAGGAGTGGTGAGGGGTAATTTGATCACCACTTGCATTCCCCATGTAGCGTGACACACCCATGGCAAACGCATGATAGTCATTAGTAGTGCTGCTCACCAAATAGGCCCAGTTCTTCCCATCCTGAGCACATGGCGTATCACATGTGCTCATCCCCACTGTGGGTGGGTGTAGTTATATGACTCTTCCTAGCTCAAGAGTTGTATGTGTAGCCCTTCTACATGAAAGCTGTAACAGCCATGAGAGACCCTCCAAAGCATGCTTCCTTCTGCTCTAGCAACTAATCAATAACATTTTTAGTGACAATGACTGCTCCTTCAGCCTGAGTCCCTGAGTGTCTGCAAACTCACAATGGACCTGTTGCATGTGTTAGAAAGAGGTCTTTTTTATTTTAAGCCACTGAGATTTGGGAGCTGTTTGTTACAGCAGCATAACCTTGCCTGCCTACTCTTTTTCTTTTTCTTTCCTTCCTTCCTTCCTTTCTCTCTTTCTTTCTTTTTCTTTCTTTTTTCTTCCTTTCTTTTTCTTCCTTCCTTCCTTTCTTTCTCTTTCTTTCTTTCCTTTCTTTCTTTCTTTCTTCTTTCTTTCCTTCTTTCCTTCTTTCTTTTATTCTTTGGTTCTTTCTTTCTCTTTCTTTCTCTTTTCAGTGGTAGAAAGTAAGGCATTTATTTGCAGGGCGCCAAGCAAGGAGACCCAGGCAGCCACTGCTCAAATCCTGACCTCTCTGATGGCTTGCATCCTTGCCTACTCTGACTCACCATGTGGGTTCTAGGTCACAAGATTTTAAACAGTCACAGGAATAAGGCAGTCTCCTGCCTCATGACCATCAATGCTAAAGAGTATTATGGCAAATGCTGGTGATTCTCACTCTCTCAGAACCCCAATCTTACAGTCGACAGAGTATTATTAGAGGTCATCCAGGTAAACCATCCCATCATGAAAAGAAAGTTTGGCACACACTGGGATTTCCACTGCCCCTATATCTCAGCTCTTTCTTTTCCTACAAAAACTGAGCATGAAAACAAACTTTAAGACAAACAAGACTCAGCTCACATCTCCCTGATTTTTGAACAGTCTCACTTCAGTAGTCATGTAGACTGCCTTTTGGGAAGGAGAGGAAATTTTTATGCATGTGTTGACCACCTACCACAGCACACCCCATACCAGCTCCTTCACATGCTGTGATCTCACATAACCCTCTCAACAAACTTCCTTACAGGGGAGAAAACTAACACCCATAAAAGTCAAGTGATAAGCCCAAGGTCTTAACAGATAGGAAGTGAGAGAGCTAAATTCCCATCTGTCTTTCCGACTCTGGGTTCCATTTTTTCTTACTACGCTGTGAAGTTTTCCTAGTAGCGCTCCTTAGAGAAAATGAGAAATTTTACCATGAAAAAGGAAGAAGAAACATGCATTTATAGCTATTGTAAAATCAGACATCCACACTTTCCTGGCATAAGAATGGAAGATAGTTTGCCTGTTTCTTAGGCAAGCTTCATTGACAGGATCAAAACTGTCCCTGAATTGCTTGTAGTTGGGGCTAGGCATATGGATGGTAGTGTCAAGCTGGGTTTGATTTGAAAAGATTCTCAATTTCACACATGCACACATGCACATGCACACACACATGCACACACACACACACACAAACACACACACACCTAGAGGGCACCCTCCACCTCGTATCTCCTCCCACCCCCAACACCCCCTGACATACATACACCCAGCTTAGGACTGGGGCCGATGTGGTCTGAAATTTTTCCATTCACCAGTAATTCCTTTGTGCTAAGAATATAATTTATCTCTTCTTTTTCTAAATGTACATATTCCTGGGTACCATTCTTCTTAAATCAAATGATTTCATGAAATCTGGAGACTCTGAAACCAGCTGGCAGAAGGAGTAAGCAGAGCCTTTGGAGGAACAGAAGAAGCAGCTGAGGCGAGAGGCCAAAAACACTAGTTCCTTATCAAGCCGAGGGTTGTCCCTAAGCCTTTCAGAAGAACTAAGCCAAGAAACTTTTTAAGATCACCAATACTAGGCCTAAAACGTCATCCATCGAGAAGCAGTAGGATATGTCAAGACCATTCAATGGCGAAAGACAGTCTTTTCAGCAAATACTATTAGAGAGACTGGATAGCCCCAGGCAAAAGAATGAAGCTAGACCCTTACCTAACACCATATACAAAAATTAACTCAAAATGGATCAAAAAACAAAACGTAAGAGCTAAAACTATAAAATTTTTAGAGGAAAACAAAGGGGAAAATCTTCATGACATTGTATTGGGCAATGGTTTCTTCACACCAAAAGCACAAGCAATAAAAGAAAAAAATAAACCGGATTTGATCAAAATTAAAACCTTTCGTGTAACAAATTACACTATGAAAAGAGTGAATATGCAACCTAGAGAACGGGAGAAAATATTTCTAAATCATAGGTCTAATAAGGCAAGAGGTTAATAACCAGGGAATGTAAAGAACTCCTACATCTCAACAACAAGCAGCAAAATCCAGTCTTTAAAGTGGGCAAAGGGCTTGAGTAGACGTTTCTCCAGAGAAGATGCACAGATGGTTAATAAGCACATAAAAAGATGCTCAGTGTCACTAATCATTAGGAAGATGGAAATCAAAGCCACAATGAGACACCCCTTCACACTCATTAGAAGGGCTATTATCAAAAATGCTGGAAAATAACATGTGTTGGTGAGGATGCGGAGAAATTGAATTTTGGCAATATTGGTGGGAATGTAAAATGGCACAGCCACTATGGAAAACAGTGTAGTAGTTCCTCAAAACGAAGTAAAAACTTAACAGATGATCCAGTAGTTCCTCTTTGGGATCTATACCCAGAAGCACTGAAAGCAGAGACTTGAACAGACATCTTCATTTCCATGTTCATATTGGATTCACAATAGCTGAAAAGTGGAAGCCAACGAAATGTCCCCCGATGGATAAATGGACAAACAAAATGTGGTACATACATAGAACAGAATAATAATATTTCACCTCAGAAAGGAAAGAAACTCTGCCACATGCCACATATACACCATGGAATATTAGGCAGCCATCGAAAACGATGAGTTTGTGTCCTTTGTAGGGACATGGATGAACCTGGAAACCATCATTCTCAGCAAAGTGACACAAGAGCAGAAGATCAAACACCACATGTTCTCACTCATAGGCGGGTGTTGAACAATGAGAACACATCAACACAGGGAGGGGAGCGCTACACACTGGGGTCAGTTGGGGGGAAATATGGGAGGGACGGTGGAGGGTGGGGAGTTGGGGAGAGACAGCATGGGGAGAAATGCCAGACATAGGTGATGGGGAGGAAGGCAGCAAATCACACTGCCACGTGTGTACCTATGCAACAATCTTGCATGTTCTTCACATGTACCCCAAAACCTAAAATGCAATAAAATAAATAAATGGAAAAAAAAGAAACTCTGCCACATGCTACAACATGAACGAACCTTGAAAACATTATGCTAGTGAAATAATTCAGTCACAGAGACTGATTGCACTTAAATGAGGTACCTAGAGTAGTCAAAATCATAGAGTCAGAAAGTAGAATGGTGGTTGCCAGGGGCTGGAGGGACGGGAAGCAGGGAGTTACTGGGTTCAGAGTTTCCGTTGCGCAGGATGAAAAAGTCCTCAAGATGGATAGTGGTGATGGTTCCACTGATCTGTACGCTAAAAAATGTTTAAGATGATAAATTTTGTGTTATGTGTATTTTTCTACAGTTAAAGGAGAACAAAGCAACAGGTCAAAGAGAGAGGAGGACTGGACCCAGGGTCAAGAGACTCGGGTTCCAGTGTCGGCTCTACCACCCAGCACCTGGGAAACTTTCTAAGCCAGGGTGGTTCCCTCATCCTTACAATGAGCACTTGGACTAATTTAATCATAAGGCTTCACCCAGCTCTACAATCCTATTCAGAGTAAAATCTTATTCTGTCTATTTCTCTGTTCCTTACTATGTAGCGCCAGCAGTGAACGGCATAGACCAAGTTCCTGCCCTCGCAGAGTTTACATTCTAAAGGGGTATAAACATTAAATCTGGTAACACACACAGATGTGTCTGATGGGAAAATGCTATGGAGGAAACTACAGCAGGGTAAGGAGAGTCACAGAGGGCTGTGTCAGCTAAAATGGCTAGGGATGTTATCTCAAAAGGGGTGGCATTTGAGCAAAGACTAAATGGAGATAGAATGAGACTGTAGGATGGGGGCTAAGTCAGAAACAGCAAGGGGGACGCAATGTGGATTCACTGGATTTGAATTTTGTACACTGGATTCTGAGATCCAGATCATGACTGAAGAACCTCGCGAGCTCCACTCTGCCGGGATCGCCTCCCCAGCCCTGCGCCAAGGGGCTTACCTAGTAGTGCAGATGTAGGTGCCAGAGTCCCCCTGCAAGGCTGGCAGAACCCACAGAGCACCATCCTGGGTCCACATCCGTGTCTCTTCTTCTCCTGGGACCGTCCTAGCAGAGTCATTTTTATGCCATGTCAGGTTGACGTGAGGGCTGGCAGAGGCCCACAGCCAGTAGGGCACCTGGGGGCACCTCAGGGCCACAGGCTCCCCTTCCAGCCTGAACTCCCGCTTGTAATGTCTCCCGCGAAACCGGCAGCTCCTGGCAGCCCCTGAAGACAGAGAGCCCACGGTCAGGCTTCGGGTCCAAACCCTTCGCAGATCATAAAACCTCCCTGGACCTGGGACCGATCCTGATTGTGGCAGGGAGACCTGGAGCACATTCAAGGAAGATGTCATTTGTTCCTCAAAAAATGACCTACACCCTGGGGTTCTGCTAAACTCCTTCCCTACCCCGTTATTATACTTTCAAAATTTCCAAGTAGCAAGTTCAGTGCCACTATCCACTCCAACTTACGTTTGTGAAGAAAGCTAAATCAGGTTTCTATGGTGCCAAAAAATTAAAGATGAAAAACTATGGCCATATTTTTCATTTGTTGACCTCTCATTATTGAAAGTAGATCTGGGCTGAGTTCATACAGTAAAAGCTTCGTTCTGGCGTGTTGTGTGGTTAAACTCCAAAGGCAACTTTGTTAAGGGCAAACGCATCCCTTCCTCAGTCTGCTCCTTGACAAGCACATTCACACCATGCTTTTTCTTTTCTTTTCTTTTCCTTTTTTATTTTTTTGAGGTAGGGCCCCACCCTGTTGCCCTGCTGGAGTAGAGTGATGCAGTCTCCACTCACTGCAGCCTCAGTCTTCTGGCCTCGAGCGGTCCTCTCACCTCAGCCTCCGAAGTAGCTCGGACTGCCGGCATGCACCGCCAAGCCCAACTAATTTTTTTTTTTTTTTTAAGGCATGAGTCTTGCTATGCTGCCCAGGGTGGTCTCAAACTCCCAGGCTCAAGGGGTCCACCCGCAGAGGGTTCTCAAATGCTAAGATTACAGACCAGGAGCCACCGAGCTCGGCTGGCCGTTTGCTTTCTGACAACAAAACCTCGCTAGATAACAGCTTTCCCCAGCAAAGCTGCAGGCGAGTCCTTTTGCATCTGAAGGGTTTACTTCTTACCTGTGTGCGCCACAGGCTGAAGGGTGAAGGCAGAAACTCCCATTACCAACACGTACAGGCGGAACATTGCTCCTGACAATTTCCAGAGGACACAGGAAGAGGAGGATGAGGTCCGGCACCGCGTGGTCTGGGGGAGAAGACAGAAGTGTCACCAGGAACTGAAAATCCCTTGAAGATGGGGCAGGAGCAGGGTCTGCAGGCTTCACTGGATGATGGGAACCTTTGTGCCTACTTTGTTTAAGAAGAAAACTCAGAATTTTTGGATTTGCTTCTCTGCAGCTACATTCACTGAACACATCTAAAGTTGAATCCCTGTAGCACCTACGGGCGTGCTTGGCAGAGAGGCTCCATCCCCTAAGCTGCTGACTCTGCAGAGGCCTGCCTTTGCCATTCCTGCCCCTTGGCCAGCAATTCTGTATCCTCAGCTAAGGCCACTGCTAGTGCCCTCTCTGCTCAGACTTCACTTTCTTGGTGAGGTCTCCCTCACCTCTCTGTCTAAAATTGCACCACCTTGAATCCCGGCACTACGTGTTTTCCTCCCCTTCCATGTCATTCTCTGTGCCATTCATATCAGCCCTCTCTCCCCAATCCAGAACTCAGGCTCCACGGATGGAAGGGCTCTGAAAGGAAAAGAAGAACTTGGGACCCCCAATTCACTCTGCCAAAAGGAAAAAATTAAGCCGGAAACTCTTAGTTTTCAGAGTCCTGCAAGAAGCTGCCTTTCCTCTTCCTCCTAAGCAGAGAGCTCCTGATAAAAGATTTTTTAAATTCTCCACAGGTAGCTACTCTATGTTCACCCTATCTTATGTAAAGAGCAGATTTACTCAGCACGAGAGGGATATAATTGTCTATTCCCCTACCTGTTCCTTTTCCCTTGCAGCATGTGGATTCAGTAATGACCACACCCTCCCTGTCTCCCCTCCAGCCCGCTTTTCAACAGCGGAAAACCTTTACCTATTGAAACCTTCACAATCATCTTTGGAGAAAGGCATGGACCACAGACTGTTTTTACTATGATTCTGTGGTTTTTTTCCTGGGCATTGTCCTTAATCTTGGCAAAATAAGCTTCTAAATTGTTGAGACTGTCAGGTACTTCTTGGTTGATGGAGCCCTGCTTTATTTTATTCACAGTTCTAGCCCTAACTCCTACTTTTTGAATGAATAAATGAATGAATGAGCAAATGAATCAAAGCCCAAGGACCCTCATAGTTACACTTGGCAGAGAATTTTTCCTATATCCTATATGGATTAACTCCTACTCGGCATTCAATTCTGACGCACTGAGGGATTCTGTGTGTGCTGCTGACACTCTGGCCTACAGCCTCCCAGGGAAAAATGCAACATGAAATCCAAAACAGAAGTAGCTATACGAGTTAATGAAGCACTCCTCCCCCAGCACCCGCAGAGACTGGAGTGTCAGGTGCCCTCTTTGTCTTTCTGATGACCTTCTCACACTCTATCACAAGCGTCCCCTGTGTCTGCTAACCACAGCCACAAGGATGCTTAACAAACCAACGACCCCAGGACAGACTGGTGTGAAACGACAGTCATTCACTCTTGCCCAGAAGTCTGTGGGCGAGATGGAATTCGGTTCACCTAAACTAGGCTGGGTTAGACCTGGCTCTGAGGTGCAGATGGGATCCAAGTCTGTTCCACGGGTGTCTCATCCTCCTTGGACTAGTAAGCTTCCTGAGAGATGATCCTCTTTGGGGAAGGCGAAAATGGAAACAATGCGGGCAAAAGCACACACCAGGCCACGCTGGGAACCAGCTCCCTCCTGTCTGCCCACATTCCATCTGCCATAGCAAGTCAATGCCCCAGCTGGCCGGCCATCGGCGGGGCGGGAAGTGGGAGCAGTCATGCCGGTTGCCACGCCTGACTCTTCTGGCTCCACAAGGATGGTGACAACTCCTGGTCTTGCTCACAGCCCTCATGGCTTACACACCAGCACATACCAGGGAATATTTGTGACTGAAAGTCTACCCACGCAGGAGTTGTGAATGAATCCAGGGGAAAAATTTTCAGCCACCATTTCCTTGAATTGTTCCCTGCTCCCAGCACAGATTTCTCTGGGAATGCTGTGCAGTAAACCCAGGGTGGCATTGAGGGCACAACCCTCGCACTCCAGAAACCCTCCCCCGTTCCCTCTTGAGTCGGGAATCGTCAGAGTCCAAGGACTCGGAGTGACAGTCTGAGCTCCCCCTTCTGGTGACCTGAGATCTTTCCCTTAACTGTGTATCTGGCCTGGAGCTTTCTCCCTTAAATTCTGTTTCTACACAATACTATTCTTCAGGGCTTTCTGAAGCACGAATAGTTCCTGTGACTTTACCTCTAACCACACTCTCAGGTTTGCCAGCATGAAGATCACATAAACATCCACCAAGTTGCTGTGTCCTCCTTAGACACTCATTAGCTTGTCGCATCCCCACCTATACTGGACCAAGCCAGACCCACTAGTTCTCCAGTAAGGACATGAAAGAAGTGGGAATTAAATACACCGTGGTGGCCGGGTGCGGTGGCTCAAGCCTGTAATCCCAGCACTTTGGGAGGCCGAGGCGGGTGGATCACGAGGTCAACAGATCGAGACCATCCTGGTCAACATGGTGAAACCCCGTCTCTACTAAAAAAAAAACTACAAAAAATGAGCTGGGCATGGTGGCGCGTGCCTGTAATCCCAACTACTCAGGAGGCTGAGGCAGGAGAATTGCCTGAACCCAGGAGGCGGAGGCTGCAGTGAGCCGAGATCGCGCCATTGCACTCCAGCCTGGGTAACAAGAGCGAAACTCTGTCTCAAAAAAATAATAATAATAAAATAAATACACCGTGACTAACCAATACCACATACCAGCATAAGTAAATGAATTCAAAGCTGCCATTATAGGAACTAGTGTAATAGCCATAGCTGTTGTGCCAAATGTTGAACATTCATTCCTGCATTTTATCCCCACGAAGTGAGTACCATGCTGATTCTACAGAGGATGTATTAGAAGAGTTCAAAGACGTCAAGAGGCCTGGCCAAGATCTTACAGCTGGTAAGCAGACATTGAAATTTAAACCCAGCACTGTGATTCCAAAGCCCTTGTTCTTTGAAAATATACTTCCTATGACAGATGCTGCTAGTTTCTTCTCCCAGTATCTGTCCCCCCTGCTTCCCCAATAATAGAACCCCTGAATCTTACCTGGGCACATGGCCCTCTATCCATTAACATTTCCCATCATTCCTTGCAACAAGCAGTGGCCATGTGACACAATGTGGGTCAATGAGATGTGAGTGGAAGTGTCATGTGATTCCCCCAGGGAGGTCTCCACTAATCTTCCTTCCTGCTGCTCAGTGTGGATGTGGTGGCTGGACTGTGGCCGCCATCTAGAACTACAAGGTACAGACCACTCATTGAATGCAGTAGGGCAGTAAGAGGGGAACCTGAGTTTTTGGTGGCTTCATGAAGCCACCCACCATCCGGACTACCTTTTTTATGCGTCTAGACTTTCTGTCACGCACAGCCAAGCCTATTCCCAATATACTGTTTTTCCAGAATTTATAAAAAGATCCCAGGGGAAGGAGCCCTGTCAGGTACTATCAGGTGCTGTGTTCTCACAGTCTTTTTTCTGATAGATATTCAACTATTTCAAGTAAACAGTTTCTGCTGGTTAACTCTAAAAGTCACTTCAACTCGAAATCAGGAGCTGATGTGCAGCCTCCCCTCAAATGAAAGTGCCCCACCATGCTTACGTTCTCTCAGGTTCAGGCTTAGCCTCGAATTATGGGAAGGTTTGTAACCTTGTTTAAAATAACTTTAACACCAGAAAGTCAGGCTGTGCCATTCAGGAACAGTCAGTATGTAACGATTCACAGAGCTATGGAGCTGAAGAGTCTGAGAAATCTAATCGAGTCTCTTCTTTCTACAGGTAAAGTGAGTTTCAAGTTAATTCCCTTCTCCAAATCACATGGCTGGTCGGGTGAGAAGTGTTTCAACAAGGACCCTGTTCCAGTGGAATGAATCCCAAAATGCTGTACTCCTCCAGTAACTGCTACCCCCATCCACCCCGACCCCCATCTCCAGCCAAGGGAATTGCCTTGGTTTCTCTCCCTGGACTTGAGCAAAAGAGCCGCTTTACTGTGACTTCTCCAGGAAGTGGCTGCAGGCAAGTAAACCACAAACATATAGTAGTGACAGTTTTCAATAATCAAAACCTCAAAAAAAGGTTGGAACCAAAATTGCTATCGTGTGGGAAACAGTAAATTTTTGGCAGGCCCAGAGGGGAAAAGAAAATTAGTTTTGCAGCAAAACACTATTCTTCTTCCCTACTTTCTTTAAATGAGTTTTTAAAGCACAGAGAGCTTGACATTTCTGCTGGAATCTGAGTTGACCTTACTGGAAGAAAGAAATTTCAAGGGCAGCTCATTCCAAGTATTTGAGTTAGAATTCTTTCCTTTTTTTTCCAACACATTCAACATAAGCAAACAGAGGCATATGAGGAAAAGAAGGACCAGGCATAAGAAAAAGACAAAAATGTGTGAAGTGTGAGAGGAAGGAAAAGAATTCTGGAAGGTAGAAAGATTTCATGACACAGCCCCAAGCTGGACAGGTGGTGCAGCACGCACAGAGGCCCAGGTAACCATTACCTGCCTTTGATTCCCAGGTGTCTACAGCTTCTGGTCATAGACAGTACATACAGCCTAAAGGGATGTAAGTGTTTATTCCACCTTTCCATTTAATTTTTTAAAATTACAAAAAGACTGAAAAGTTGAAAACATACTATGACAAATGCAAGTATATATTTCACTACATTCTCCAGTTGTTAATATGTTGCTGCATTCGCCTTATTCTCAATCTCTCTTCACACACACAGGCATATACACATTGACAAGGACACCACAGACAGACACAGACACAGACACAGGCTTATTTGCTCCTGAACACCTGAAAGTTTTAGACATCATCAAACGTCACCTCTAAATACTTCAGAATACATGCAGGAGTGCATTTTTTTTTTAACAGATTGAAAACCTAGTAAGTAAACGATGGCTCCAGGAAGGAATTTTCAAGCATGTAGAAGGAGTAACAACTTTATTTGATAATATATTTAAATATATCTGGACTGAATTCACCCAGAAGATTAAAGTCTTCTGTACACCTACCTTTACCTTGTTCCCAGAAGTTTTTAGACAACTGTCTCATCTCTGAGTCAGGTGGCACAGTCATTCAAAGAGCAAAAACAAAGTGTCAGGTGCTGAATGTTAATGAAGTCACATAACTATCAGGCCATACACATACCACTGAGTCACCTCTAGTGTGTAAAATGAATTCCTAAGAGCCCAAACATGTTTTATGCGTGTCGTATAAATCCCTCGAAACCCATGAGGAAATAAATACTTGCATCAAAACTAAGCCTGGAAAATTTTTATAAATTCAAAGGTGAAACAATATAAAATGTATTTTTTAACTAAGTCCTAGGAAATCACAGAATTTTAAGAGTTTGGAGACAGGGTGGAATTTCTGGACTCAAATATAGAGAAATACATGACCAGGTTTCAGGCAGCTTTTATTGAAAAGTTTACTGGCTCAGAAAGAAAACCTAGATGAGTTGTCTAGAAACCATTTTTGTTCTACAGGAAAGAAAAAAGCAAGAGAAGGAATCAGCCTCAGAGCAGCAGGCTGAGACTGTTCCTGGTTTGCATAGCTGTGTCAGAATGACAGCTGGTGATGTCCTGGACACTAGTCTCCTGTCCCTGGTGGGACCTAGTGAGACAGACTGCTTCCTGGAGGCCATGCTGCAGGGAGACCCATCTTTGGTATGATAGGGCATTGGGCCACATTGGGCTGAATCTCAGAGGAGCAAATCTGCAGAAGCTGATACAGACAGTTTCACCAAGGCATAAGCACTCTCTTTATACTGTCTGCCAGCAAACATCACTTCTCGCTAAAACCACCACTGAAGTGTCTCTTAGTCAGTGGTTCGTGGACAGAAGTTGGTCAAGTTCAGTCAACCAATCCAACTCATGATTCATTCATTCAAATCCTGTGTCAACATTCCATTCCCGGTGAGCCTAGGTCATTCCAAGCCCCCAGCAGCCTGGACCATCAACCAACATTTGCTTCACCTGCCTCCTGCATTAGACCCTGCCCAGGCTGACACCCAGCAAGACCACTCCTCTAACCTGTAACAGTCCCCATTCTGCTCCAAAATGACTGATGAGGAAGCTCTACCCATGAGGCCCTGGGCATCTGCAGGGAAAACCCACAGGCTTCAAATTCTCCCAGCCTGGCATTTGGGTAAGAGGAATGCGCTGCTCTGTGCAACTCCAGAGGACAAAACTCGGAGTCTGGTAGAGCCCAGCATCCCCATTATAAATCTGGAGCAATGGAAATGGACTCAGGTACATTAAGTCACTTGCCAAGGCCACAGAACTAAGGAATGACAAAGTAGGATGTAAACCCGAGTCTACACAATCATTGGTTTTGCCACTCCTTCTCTGCTCTGTAGAAGCATCAACACCTGGAGCTGCAGGGGGCTCCAGAAGCCATTAAGTCCATCTGCCCAGCCAAATGGTCTTCCAAAACCCAGCATCCTCTATAGAAGGCCAAGCTTACCCTGTCACAAGATACTCACTGCCTGTCTTGAGAAGTATCCACAATTAGAAATGTCTGTCATTTTGGATCCCAAATTTGCCTCCCTCTAAACTTCATTTATTAGTCATATTCTACCCTCTGGGACAGTGTCGAAGAAGTCTGTCAAACACCTTCCAATAACCTTGAGAGTTAGGGGGTTTATACAGAAAAGCACAGTGTATCTGGACAGAGAAATGGAAATCCTGCCTTCCTTCTTGCCAGCCGCAGGGGGGTGGGCAGTTTACATTACCTGTGTGAGGCTCAGACTCCTCATCTGTGAAATGGGCATACCCTGGTGTGCGCTACAGGAGGATTGGATGTCACATCATATGTAACGAGCTCAGCAGTGCTGCAAAAGGAAAGTGCTCAACCAGCAGTAGCTCTCATCAATGTTTTACAGAAGCAGAACCAGGTATTCAGGGAGGTAAGGAGCTTGCTCAAGGACACAGCTGGCAGACGTGATGAGAAATCAGCACTTCTGCCATCTGCATTCTGCCAAATTCCTGCTAAGGGACCCTTCCACAGCCAAGCCTGAGAACTCACCAGTAGCGTAGCTGGTAACTTAGCTAACACCAGTTACTATACTAGAAATGTGTGCAATTTTACCTAATAGAATCCATAAGCCCAAATGCATAGATCCATATTATAGAACATATAAGTGTTCTATAAAATACACAATAGAAATGTTGCATGTTTAGCATATAAAAACGCAATTCTAAGTACATACATACACATGCATACACATACATACATATCCAAGGCTGCCAGCAATTGTGAGGTTTTTATCTTAGTGACACAGTCTTCAAGCATATAGAACTGGAGGTTGGAATTGGGCTCCTGTCTTCACTTTACCATTAACTAACTATGTAATCTTAGGCAACCACAAAGTCATTTGCTCAATCTCTGAGTCACAGTTTCTTCACCTCTAAAATACAAATGTTGGGCAGGTGATACCTCCCAGGTACCTTGCAGGTGTAAAACCCTGGAACTCTAAGTCAATCTGGATTTGAGCTTAGGCCTCCTCAGTCGTAGATACAGCTTCAATTTCTAAAGGATCAAGTCATAGAAGACAACCACTGAGCCCAGTCAACTCTCTTGCCGAAGGCCCTGTGGCCAGCAATGACAGAGCTGCCACTCGGGGCTTCTGAGGTCTCCTGGGCACTGGACTTCTAGTTATCTTGGGCTACCTGCTGGATGAAGTTAATCAGTAACTGGACACTCTACTGGCATTGGAGCAGGGGTTGGTTGGTAACAGACATACACCCTTAAAACAAATTTTGCTTTCAACCTTATACTCTGAGTGTGGGAAACACCTGAAATATTTGAGTAATCAGTCATCCAGAAAACATGCCCGCCTAAAATATGACAAAGACAGAAGAAGCACGGACAGGAAGACCCGAGTAGGTGAAAGACAGCCAATCGGATCCTGGCACAAAGGCATGTAGCATATTTTACTCACAGGAGCAGGTTTGAAGTCTTCCTTCAGAAGCTCTTTCTGTTTATTTGTATGAGCGTGGCCAGTTTCTCAGAGTAGCAGATTGTGTTTTCCAGAGGTGACCACAACAGTATCTCCCATCCCACATGGTCTTCTAGAATGTGACCGTGTCACTCTGCCACCAAGAGGTGGAGTCTAACTCACCTCCCTTGAATGTGGTCTGGCCTGTAACTTGGTGTAACCAATCCGATGCAGCAGAAGTGATGCTGTGTGAACTCTGGGGCTAGATCAGAAAAGTCCATGCAGCCTCCACCTGGTTTCCATGGGGTGCTCGCTTCTGCCTGGCTTCCGTGGAAAACCAGTCCCATGAAAATGGTCCAACTACCCTGAGACCACCTCATTAGGAAGGCTACATGTAGGGCATTGGTTGACAGTCCCAGCTATGCCCAGCCTCCTGGGAACCCTGCGATGGCACCAGCCATGTGAGTGAAGCCATCGTGGACCCTCCAGATGAGTCCAGTCACCAGCTAAGTATCACTGTTTGAACTCAATCAGACACATGGAGCAGAAGAATCACCTAGATGAGCCCTCAAATTCGTGACATACAGAAACTAGGAGTTGCCATAAAATAGTTGTCATTTTTAAGCCACCAAGTTTTGGGGTAGTTTTTCATGCGGCAACAGGTGAACAGAATGCTCTATCAAAAGTGGGTTCTAGATTGCAAATTGGAAAGAGGGAGAGGCTGACAGAAGAAAACGCACACTGGAAAAAGCGGAAGCCGATTGCCCAGCAGCAGAGGAGACAGGAAAACCACTACGGCAGATGCAAGAATCAAAGCACACAGCCATGTGGGGACTTTAAGCACAGACACCAACAGTCCCTTCCATGTTACTGCGCCCTACTGAGAATGTCAGGACATTAAAGCACAAAATAGCTGATGCTCTTAATGATTTCCTTGAAGCACAAAGAACAGTTTAAATTTTGTTCAAACCCCTCTTTCTCTAAAATGAGGCAGTACATGCAACACAGACACAAGGAAGATAATATTGCCGTTAACTCCCAATGTGTTTTCCTCCTTGCTATCCTGTATTCTTCTGCCACTATGGCCCCAGGAAAGGGGAAGAGCAAAGGCCTCCTCAGAAGGAGGGAAGGAAGTGGACATGACACAGGGGAAGTTCCTTCCAGGTAGGAAGTGTCAGTAGAAGAAAAAGACCCTTTGGGCTCCAGGGTGAAAAGAGGGAAGGTACAAGAGGAATCAGGCAGGCAGTCCTGCTTCTTATTCTGGGTTTGAAACCTGGGATCAAAGGGACAGGAGGTAAAAGAGAAAGGGAGGCCGGATGTAGAGGAATTTTTGCTCTGCTTCCAAGCTGCATCTCTAGAGGAATTCCACCTTGGTGAGCGTAAGGGGCGCTAACGAAGAGTGGAAATAATGGTGTGGCTCTTAGGTAAAGAGATGCGTCACTCATGGGGGAGATTCAGACCTGCCTCTTCTCTCTCAGGAGAGAATGGAAGGTGAACTGAGATCTCGGCTGAGATGGGGCTGCCATGATGAAAGACAAGATGACCTGTAGCCACTGGCTTCAGGGTATTCAGTCGACAAGGAACAGTGAGCCCACGTCGGGGAAGACCGCCCTACCTGTTGGTAGATAACCACTTCGCCAAGGTACCCTCTGCCACCTTGGCTTTCCTGGTGCTCCTCTGAACAATTCAGGTGCAGCAACAGGTGCCATAGCATCTTTTCTGACGGGTTGGTACTCATGCCCTGCTGGTTGCTAAACATTTTAAGTATCACCTGGACAGTCTAAGCCACAGAAGAAACAAGATCATGGCCAAGATGCAGAGAACCTGTGGAGCCGGCAAGAGGTGCAGAGGGGCCACCTTGGACAGAGCATTGGCTCTGACTCAGCTGAGGCACCAGACCTCGGGTTTTCCCAGTCACAGACCCCAGTAGTCGATTCAACAGGACACCCCATGACCGGGAAGGTCCAGGGACATCTCCACGGAAGCCAGTGCAGACCCCAAGTCAGCACGTGTGGATCAGCTGCCCACCACTCCCTGGGGACACAACTTCCCCTTCTTCTCAGGCTTCTTCCTGGCTAGAAAAAGGTGCTGGTGAGAAACTGGAAGAGTAAACATCTACCCAAAAGAAACGAAATGAATGCAAGAGAGGTAGATTTGAGCCAACTCAGACGGCAATACATGCAGCGGCAGGCTTAATTCCCTTGCCCTAGTTGAAAGGGGCCTTTAGCTCCAAATGAGATTCCTACTGGCAAAGCTTTAAAGGTGCTTTTTTTGGCATCAATTTGCAGTAAGTATCCATTTTCAACATGCCATATATATATATATATATATATATATATATATGAAATATTTTCTTCCAAAATTGTTAAGATGTAGAAACAGATGGGATTTTCTTTGTATGCCTTGAAACATCATCTTCTACTCTCTGGAAAATGTGCCCATCTTGTCCTCTGAGGGACACCAAGGGTGGCAACTATCCCAAGCCCTGTGTCCGCGGTATCCAAATGACAAGAAGTCAGCCACCCTCCCCTCAAAAAAGACTGAAATTCCCAAGGGATTTTTATCTGTACTGTATGGGAAAATCTCTCACCCTCAGCACAAGAAAATCTAGTCTTCAGCTTGAAGATAGCCCAGACTTGCTGGGTTTCTACAGACCAGATCCAAAAAGTCCTACAGGAAACCTTTGGCTTACCGTGGGACTGTGGGCAAGTGTCCCATTCTCACTCTCAGCCCCTCCAGCTCCTCTCAGCCGTCAGATGCCCAGCCAGCTCGCTCCCTGCTGGTGAGAGCAGCTCTGTGAAGCTTGGCAAGCTGAAATCCTGCGTCCCTCCCTCCCACCCCAGCCGAGCTAACTGGGTAACCCTATGTAGTCGGTACACCCATATTCACCAATATTCACTTCTCTGCACCCTTAAAGTCGGGTGGGGCACGTGACTGGGAAGAACAAGTGCCATTTCCAGGGCTGTGGGTTTCACAGCTGGTGCTCTCCTGCTAGCCTCTGTCCTGTGCGGTGCAGGCTGAACCCTTGTTCACCAATGTTGGCAGCGCGGCACAGTCAAGCCATCTGGGCAGCAGGCTGAGGTCCACCTGCATCCATCGACCACTTACTCCTACTATGCCTGCTTCTGCTTCTGATAAATGGGAATAATCTCCACCCCCACCCCCAGCACTTGTGTCAAAACAACAGGAGTCCCACTGTTGGTCTCCGTAAATTCTGTTTTGGAAACGACCCGGGTCCCCAAGAGGCTCTGATGAGTTGTCATAGTCCAACATATTTAACCCATGACGATGCCATGGCATGAGCAAGAGATCAGCCCATGTTGTATGAAGCTGCTGAGGTCATTGCCACAGTACACCTTGGTGGGCAAGCACCACAATCAAAGAGAAGGATCGGGATCTTACATTCGTTTTCTATTGCGGTGTAACACACCAGCACAGACTCAGCCACTTAAAACAACACATTCGTTAGCTCACATTGCTACTGGTCAGATGTCTCTGCTCAGGGTCCCACAAGAATGAAATCAAGGTACCGTTTGGGCTGTCTTCCTTCCTGGAGCACGGGTTCCTGTTCTGAGCTCACAGGGCTGTTGTGACTGCAGGACTGGGCCCTCACTTTCTCCCTGGATGAGGCCACTCGAGGCTCCCAGACGCCACCCGTGTTTCCTGCCCTGAGGCCCTCCCTACACAAGGACAGTTTGTTTCTTCAAGGCCAACAGAAAGAATGACATCTGCTGCTGCTTTGAGCCTCTGACCCTTGACTCTGACCTCCAGATCCTTTTAAATACTCACCTGCTTTTGTCAGGCCCACCCAGCACACGTGATCTTTTTTATTAACTTCAAGTCAACTGATTGAAAACCTAAAGTACTTCCACAGAATTCCTTCACCCTTGCAGCATAAAGTAACCTAATCATGGGAGTGAGGTTCCATCTATTCACATATCCCACAGATCAGCAGTAGTCATCTTAGAATTATGCCTACCACAGACATTTAAGAAAACATTCTGATGAATATTAGCTCTAGAAAATTTAGGATCCACCCAAAACTTTACACTAACTTCTTCCTTGCTCCCAAATAAGAAGCCCTCTTTAGTAAAAGGACTTTCTAAATCCTTTCTACTCAAAGTATGGTCCGCGGACCAGCAGCATGAACACCATTTGTGAAAAATTCAGACCTAGAGAATCAGAATCAGTCACATATTCACAAGACTCTCAGGAGATGTGAAAGCACCATCTCAAAAGGCCCTTGTCCTGAACTAGCTCCCCCACAGGCTTGGCCCTGGACACGTCTCCTGAGGAAGGGGTTCTCAAAGTGTGGTCCCCTGACAGCAGCAGCAGCATTGCCTGGGCATGTATTAGAAATGCAGATTCTCAGGTGGCCAACCAGGACTTACTGAATCAGACACCCAGCCCTCTGTATTTTCTTAAGCCCACCAGTGATTCTGATGCCAGCTCAAATTTGAGAAGCACTGGCCAAAGGCACTGTCATGATCAAGTGTCTCCCCTGTGGAAAGCCATGATGGTAACATGAAAAAGCAACCCGAGTCTGCCCTGCTTCAAATGTGTGGTTGCTAGAGGCCAACTCTGCTCTCCTGAGGGAGGGGAAGAGGGTTCAGGGTCCGTGGATGTTCTGGACCCCTCAACTCTAATTCTGGACAACCTCAGGTTTTGGAGGTTGGGGTGGGAGTGGAAATGTAGGAGGGAAGCCCTACTAGCAGGGCCAGGCAGGGGGCTCCCAGGCCAACTGAAGAGCCCTGGAGAGAGGACAGCTCCCCTGAGACATTCAGCTGAACTTCCTTTTAGGGTAACCAAAGGGAGAAAAAAGGAAAAGTACAATCCAAATGGACAAGCTTCTAAATAAGGTCAGAAGAAATGTGCTCTCCTGTGTCTGTGCATGTGGTAACGAGCAGGTGGGAAGGAAGCTCGCTGGCCTCAGGAGGGCAGAGCTGAAGAAATGGGCATGGAAAAGGCGACGGTGCAGGAGGTGGGATGGAGCACAGAGAGGGGGCTGGCAGCTCCCACTGCAGCCACGCGGCACTGGGGGGCTCCAGGAAGGTCCGGACACCTGGCTGCCTCTGCTCACCAAGAGGGAGCTCAGGGAAGTGTAGAGTCTTGAACAAGATCTTAGAGCAGAGTTGCAGGTGGGGGCAGAGGGGTCCTGAGGGGCTCTAAGAAGAGCAAAAACCCCAAAAGGAAATGGATTAAAGAGAAGGAGCTTCAAATAGTAAGAGCAAACTGTGTGCCAGGATTTAATAGAGACAGAAAAACAGACAGAGAGAGGGACAGAGATAGAGAGAAACAGAGACAGAGAGATAGAGAGAAGTAGAGACAGAGAGAAACAGAGACAGAGACAGAGAGAGATCTGGGAGTCAGGACACCTGAGTCTGTTTCTGTTGGAGCCTCAGGCAACTTTTCTGATTTCTCCAGAACTCAGGGGTCTGATCTGGGTGCCCCTCCTTACCCGTGACCTTCTTCCCCGTATGAGGGTGATCTTAAGGCCTGCATGTCTGATATTACTCGGATTCATTGACCATACTTCTCATCACCCACAACCTTACTATTTGCAGATGGAAATACAGGCCCTGAGCAGTGATCTGTCACACAGCTCATCCCAGGCAAGCTGGGTTCTGAACCCAGCCCAGTTCACCTCTGGGGACACACCGCAGCCCTAACCACACTCTGCCACCTCTCCCAGAAAACCACCCGAGAGCCAGGCACTAGAGAATCCACAGTGACTTTAGAACGTCAAACTGTTCACACCAGAAAATCTTATGAGGCTTCTAAGGAAGAAAGCCCCCCATTCAGCACACTTCCCATATCCACCCCCATTCAGCACACTTCCCATGCCCACCCCCCATTCAGCACACTTTCCATGCCCACCCCCCATTCAGCACACTTCCCATGCCCATCCCCGAATTCAGTACATTTCCCATGCCCACCCCGCCTTCAGCACTCTTCCCATGCCCACCCCCCATTCAGCAC
>NW_016107517.1:2417516-2421157 GCF_001604975.1 Cebus imitator
GCATGCCCAGCCTCTCATGGTGGAAATGGGTCTCAGTGGTCTGCTGTCTTGTGTTGGATTCCACGGCGATTTTGCCTGTGGCCTAGAATCATGGAAGGTCCTTAGAAACCCTCTGATCCAACCCCTTTTTTGACAGATAGAAAAACTGAGGCCCAGGAAGGTCAAGGAATGCTTAAGGTCACCTTCACACAGGGGAAGAAGGTCGTGGGGAAGGAAGGTCGCCCGGATCAGGTACCTGAGTTCTGGAGAAATTGGGAGGGTTGCCTGAGGCTCCACCAGAAACGGACTCAGGTGTCCAGGCTTCCAGATTTCTCTCTGTCTCTGTCTCTGTGTGTCTCTCTCTGCCTCTGTTTCCATCTCTTTGTCTCTGTTTCTCTGTCTCTCTATCTCTGTTTCTCTGTCCCTGTCTCTCTTTGTCTCTGTGTTTCTCTCTACCTCTCTCTATGTCTCTCCCTCTGTCTCTGTCTCTCTGTCTTTATCTCTGTCTCTCTGTGTCTGTCTCTCTGCCTCTCTCTGTCTTTTCACCTCTCTCTGTCTCTGTCTCTCTGTCTCTGTCTTTCCACCTCTCTCTGTCTCTCTGCCTCCGTCTTTTCACCTCTCTCTGTCTTTCTGTCTCTATTTGCCTCTCTCTGTCTCTCTGCCTTTCCCTCTCTGCCTCTCTCTGCCTTTGTCTCTCTCTCTCTGCCTCCCTCTCTCTTTCTCTCTCTCTGTCTGTCTCAAAAGCTCTTACCTGCAGCTCTGCATTCTCTCACCTTGTTGCTGCTCACCTGGGGAAGGCTGCCAGGCCAGACTTTCACCTCCAGCGGGAGCTCAGCAGTCGAGCAGGGATTTATACCCTCTTGGGAGCTGGGATTTCCTAACCGGGCGGTGTCACCCGCTCACACTGGGTGGCAGTGGACACACCTTTTCCTCCTCACGGGGAGCACCCCCAGGCTGCAGTGCTGGGGCTGAGTACATGATCACCCAGATGGGGAAGTGACCAAGGAAACTCTGCATAAGTTTCCCTATTTTTCTGTGACTCGCTAAAAATTACATACTTCCAGCTGAGAGGTGGTTTTAAAGTGATGGGCATTTTGCCCAACTGTGGCCCCATTAAAGAGAAAAAGACACCTTTGATCTTTAGTCAGTGGAAGAGTTGGTTTTCTATCCGAGGAACACTTTTAGGATCTAAGAAAGGTTCAGTTTTTGTTTCATTTTGTTTTCTGAGTCCTGTATGATTTTTAACCGTTAAGTAAAGGAAGGGGGTGGTTTTCTAATTCCTTATTCTAGATTGTGGAGTTTGCAGAACTGAATAGTTTGTCTTCTGAAAGTGGGAATCCAGCATCAAGTCATGTCTGCACAAAACCAAAGTCTCCTAAACCCCCTAACCAGCCGGAAGGTGCTGTTTGTTGCTTCTCTCTCCCACGCAAGTTGCCGCCGTGGAGTTAGAGGGGACAAAATTGAGGCAGGGTGCACCTGGCTGCTCAGAGCCAGTGGATTCCCTGCAAGCCTCACGGGTAACAGGACCACCTTCCGTCCTGCCTTGCACATGCTCCACCCACAGACTCGCACCCACAATGGCTGCCCTGATGGAACTTCGGAGAACTCAGTGTCCTGGGCCTCCCTTGATATCAACAGGAGGCCAAGTGGGAGAGTGAAACCTTGGCCACGGCCTCCCTGGAAAGCCAGGCTGCAGGGCTGGAATCTTCCATCGTCCCCCGCGTCCTCTTGCCTATGTGCTCACTCGTGTCGCCCCGTTTAGGAAGAGGTGTAATTTGGAATCCCCCGTTGGTGGTTGGAAAGGAAGAATGTTTTTCACAATGTATTTTAAAACCATGGCATTCACCTTCATAATACTGTCTGCCTGATTTATGCAGATCTTCATTTTCTTACAGGTAAAGAGGCAGGTATAGAAACTCCTTTAGAGAAATCTTAGGGAATTCACACCCCCAGAACAAATGACTAAGTCAGAAGGGCCCGTGGGCCCTAGTTTTATCCTTTTGCTAACAAAGGAAGGTAACTCTCCAAAGTCAAATCCCAACTGATTAAATAAAATCTTAGAAAAATACAATATTAGAGCTAGGTAGAAACTTAGAGATGGTCAAATCTGTCCTCCAGTTTTAAAAAAAGAGAAAACTGAAGTTCAGACATTTGGGAAGGGAGAGTGAGGTGAGTCAGCTGTATTGATTGAATGGTGTTTATAACTTCACAATGGGTGGATTCTTATGGAAACTGTATAGAAACTATGAATGCCCCAAAATGGAGTTTGTTGAGCAGAGGGTAGATGTTACATTATATCATGTTTATTCTTTTTAAGGACCATTAGAGGGTAAAATATTTGTTTGTTTGTTTTTTTCCATCATTTTGACGTGGTAAGATTGAAGAATAAAGCATAAATTTTGAGTCAAGCCTAGTACATTTCAAGGATGGGAATTCCTCTCAACAAGAAAATCTCACCAAATACCATCATCATCCCAGGATCAAGATCATGCCAATAATTGAGTCCTTCTCTCCACCCTCGCTCTGTGGTCAGCCAAACACATCTCTCCCAGTTGACCTGCCTCTGTTAGAATCCGGTTCACGAAATAACACAGGAAGCCCACAGCTTAATATAGCCAAAGAGAGGAAGCAAAACCATGCAATCTGCCCTTGGCCATGCTGGAGTTAACTGCTGATCTTATGATCTATAAGGAGGAATTTACATAACCTCACTTCTTTCTATGGGAAAGCTTGATCACAGAGTCACAAGAATTGCTTAAGCAGTCTTTTCAAGAATTAATACTCAGACCCAACAGACACGCAAGTGTCAGTCCCCAGGCCTGCTGGGGGCGCTCATGGAGTAATGGCTACTTTACCCCTCCACCCCCGCTTCATGGGCTATGCTGCCCTGGCTCCACCACCAACAGCACGTTTGAATGGCTCAATTTCTCCACCAACTGATGGGAAACCCACAAAGCACAGAATGTTCTCTAGAATCATGAAATCCTCTGAGGTTTGAGGTGAAAGTCACCCAGGATGTTTATTGCAATGATTCTTCGTTTTTTAGACCCAGGAGGCCTTTCCAAAGTCTGCTTTGGTTCAGAGATTAGCAGAATCCTCTGAAAACCCTTGTGACAAGATTCCGACCCCACTCCCTTCCTGGTAATGTACAAGCCACAGAGTGGGGAAGGTGAGAAGGGAGAGAGAGGCTACGTCATGTATTACTACAGGGAATACGTGTCCCCCAGCATTTATGGGGCAGCCTCAATTCCAAATACTCTGTCATATTATCCCCATAAGCTCACTCATTGTCAGATCAGAGATTCTTAATTTTGATTCAAGAAAATACGGTCAACAAAATCATAGGATAAATTTAGAAGTCAGAATCTATAAAATTAAAAATTCTGGCCAGGCACAGTCCTGGCACTTTGGGAGGATGAGACAGGAAAATTGGCCATGAGTTCGAGAGCAGCCTAGGCAACAAAGCCAAATCCCCCATCTCTACAAAAAAAAAATAATAATAATTTTAATTATCCAGGTGTTGTGGGGCATGCCTGTAGTCCCAGCTACTTGGAAGGCTGAGGCAGGAGAATGGCTGGAGTCCAGGAGTTTGAGGCTGCAGTGAGCCATGACTGTACCACTGCACTTCCGCCTGGATGACAGAGCAAGACCCTGCCTCAAAA
>NW_016107517.1:2421277-2428899 GCF_001604975.1 Cebus imitator
AAAAAAAAAAAAAAGAAGAAGAAGAAAACTCTGTGTCTTAATCCCTTTTCCCATGTAACATAACATGTCGTTCATAACTTCCAGGTATTAGGACGTGGACCTCTTTGAGTTCTACTATTCAGCTCACCACAAGCTCAAAGATTCTTTCCAGTCCACACAGTCTGTGTTTTATAATTCCAAACAGAAGTATTTTAAAAAAAACGAGAGAGACTCTGCATAATTTGGAACACCTCAATTCCCTTCATACCTACGGCTAAGATTGTCTGAAAGCATAGACAAAGTACGCACAGAGCTTTAGAGATCTACAGGAGAGATTTTATTTTGCTGTTCATTTCAGAGAAAATCCAATCTTCATTGCAGAAGTGCTTTTTTGTTCCAGCCTTCTCTTCTGCTTCTTTTTCCCACCTTGGGTTTCCATGAGAGACACTGGGGAAGGTGAGAATTCCAGGACACCACCCACAACACAAACAGCGCCTGCCCACTTTCCTTCCACCCTCTTCCACAAGACTCAGAGCATGCATGAGAGGAGAGCTGGAACCTGGTCCCATCCAGAGCCTGCTCTCCCTCCACGGGCACCCAGGCCCCGTGTAGTACCTGGCCCCGAGCACTCCACCCTGCTGCTCTTCCATCCACACAACCAAGCCTTCCCCTGGCCTGTGGTCTCAGGAGGCTCCAGCCAGGCCCTTCCTGCTCTGACCTGAGGCCTGCTGTCTCCCTTGCAGGAGGTGGAAACCCTGCTCCTCGGCTTTGCCCTTCTTCCCCATGAACCCAGGAAGTCTATTGCAAGGACTGAAGCAAAGATTCTTCATTCTTTAGACCCTGGAGACCTAAAAACTATCCCTCTCTGTCTGAGAGAGAAACCCTGGAAGTCGGCTTCACAGGGCACAGATGAGCTCTCACTGAGGTGGACCTACACTACCTGCTCTGGGGGAGAAATGAAAAACTTCCTGTTCCTCATGATGGGAATTTGAGTTTCATTCTGCGTCAGGGAGTAGTGCAATGCTCATTCATCCTCCCATTATTTGCGCTGCTGAGAACCAGCTCAAGTGTCCCCATACTGAGAATAGGCAGGCTGGCTTTTCTTGCCAGCAGTCCCAGCTGCTTCCTTATCTGATCCAAACTGACAGAGGAGACCCCAAATCATGGTGCTCTCACAGACACGATCAAGTCAGCCTTTGTTACCCACCTAGGGGTGAAAAGAGGCCGCCGTCCACCACAGCTGATGCTGTGTTATACCTCTGCATATCATGGCAGCTCCAATCTGAAGCCCTGGGAGCTGCAGTTGCCATGGAACCTGCAGTCTACAGAGCTCATTGCTGAGAGATATGAAGGTCGATTCAGCCCCACCAGGCTCAGCAGGAAGAGATGGTGAGCAGACTCTCAGACAGTGGCTATTGGATCCCAACCAATACATAATGCCTGAACCAACCCTCAGCTCCCCACCTTGCAGCAGCTGCCCCAGCCATCCTCCACATCCCCCTCCCCTCATCTCACCCACCCGACCCGCCAACCCCACCAACTATCCTAATCAATAACCCACTGGATCTTCTCAGCTCCTGTTAGACGTAAAAATTTCAAATAGCTGGTTAATGGACTTGTCGTTAGACTCACAATGAAGGTGGTAAAAAACAAACAAACAAAAAAAGGTGAGCTGTCTTCCTTAGGACTCCCAACTGTGTGTAAGTGCATGCATGTGTTTAGGGGTGTGTGTGTGTTCGTGAGTTGCTATCCTTCATTCTGGCTCCCCTGAGAGCCACACCCAACTTCCCACAACCACTGCCTAAGCAATAAGGACTGCTTCTGGCTAGCACCTGACAGGGCCTCCAGCAGACAAGAAGACAGACCCCAACCATGGTCATTTTGAAGTTCTCAGTGTATAAAACATTAACAACCTATGCCAAAATAGAGCAAGAGGTACCAGCCTTTATTCTAAAAGTTTACATTCAGAAAATAAATGCTTTAGGATCAAACAAACCTCATATGCACAACTCACTTGGAGATAAAACCTCAGCATCACCATACACACATAGCCTTTGTAACTGTCACAGAAATGGCCTTTCTGGTCACCCTCACTCACACTGCACAACCCCTGACCCCCTCCCCTATTATTTTTATTTTTGTTTTTTAGAGACAGGGTCTCCCTCTGTCACCCAGCTGGAATACTCTCAACATAGTTCACTGTTACCTTGAAGCTTTGGGCTCAAGCCTTCCTCCCACCTCAGCCTCTGGAGCAGTTAAGAATACAGGCACGCACCCACCACACCCAGCTAATTTTTTAAAATTATTTATAGAAATGGGGTCTTGCTGTGTTGCCCAGGCTGGTCTCCAACTCCTGGGCTCAAGTGATCCCCCCTTCCTCAGCCTCCTAAAGTGCTGCAATTATAGGCATGAGCCGCTGTTCCAGCAGCCCTCTCCATTATATCCCCAGCATCCATATTATCTTCCAACTTCCAGGAAATTGTTTCATTGAATCTCGAGACCTGCTCTGGTGACAGAGGACATCTTGCTGGGTTCAGCTGACATCTGAGTCTCACGCTTCTGAAAAGCAGTCATGGTGCTTGAATTCGCCTGCAGGGCCTGAGGGTACCCATTGCCTTCTCAGTGTGTGTTGTGTTATAGAAAATAACAGCCTTGCACAAACCCCACCTATATGTCCTGCTGTGCTAGCGGGGTTGTCAGGCACGCAAACTTTATGCAGGGCCTGACTTTGATTTGTCTTCTTCAAAACACTCCTCTCCCCCAGGGCAGGCAATCAGGGAAGGCTTTGGCAGCAGGGATGATGGCCTTGGCTGAAGTCAACCATGAAGGGGAATCCAGGCTCCTCCGTGTCCTGTCACTGGCTGGCACGCCAGCTTTCATAGGAAATGACATTCCGTGTGGTCACCACATCATCCCACTTCATCTAACACTGCCGAAGCAATTGCATTTGCCAACCGCCCTAGGCCATGGAGGCACACTGCTACAGCCAGACTTGGTCCCCAAGCCATAATGGAGGGACACCCAGAGAAGAAAAGGAATCTGGGGAGGCCCCTCACCTGGCATGGGAGGGGCCAGCTGAGCTTAGAGACAAGGAGCAGTTACACACCAATGCATATTTACAGAGAGATTTTAAATGGATCTGCAGGGAACACCATTTCGATGTCCACCCAGCTCAGAGCCAACAATTTCCCGTTTCTTTGTAAACTACCCTGTATTAACTCAGTCTTTTACTTTCTGTGTTCTGATGCTTTGATACCTGGTGCCTTGCTGATACTAGAAGGACTGCCACACCCAGGCCTAGCCCATTCCCACGAACTGGTCCGCAAGCATGCTTCCCAAACCAACCAGCCCTGAGCCCACCCCGCGACCACTCCCAGTATCAGGATCTCGCCTTCTGGGCCTCTGTCTGCCTACCCTAATCACCCCCAGGCCAGATACCAGAGAAGCAGAGTCCACTGAAGACATTCACATGAACCAATCCTAAGCCTGCTTCCTCCACCGCACCTGTGCCTTCCTGCAGAAACACCATAACGGCAGCTTCCCTCCCTCTGCCTTCTGCCCAGCCCTGCAGCCTCCCCACGTGCCCCTCCTAGTGCACCCCTTCTGCCTGGAAACTGTATGACAGTCTTTTCAATGGCAGGCACCCCTGACCTGCTAGTCTTGCTACTTCTAAATCATAATGATACCTGTGTTACAGTCACCCTTCCCTGACTCAGGGGAATGTTTGTGCCCCAGAGGCTGACTCCTGGGATAGGCTATATTCTTTTTTTTTTAGGAATTTGGATTTGGTCCCAGAAGGAGACAAGTTGGCCTCTGTAAGGACCTACACATCTAAGGTGTAAATTCAAGTGCTGAGGGGGTCACCTTGTCTCACCCAGTACCCAGAAGAGCCAAAAAGTTGCAGTTCAGAGAGAAAAGAATGAAGGAGACATGCAGAAAGAAGCAGGATTGAGTTGGCACCAGCCCACATCCCCTCTGCTCTGCCCCAAGGCCTCCCCGAATGGCAACATTCCTGGTCCTGGGCCCCCATCTCTTGAGACCACATCTGGTCACTTCCAGAGCCACATCTCAGATCCAGGAGCCTCTGGTGTCTACCTCGATGCTTTTAGTTTGCCATTTGGGTGGCCCATTTGCCTCTCAGGTAGAACCCCTTGTGAAGCATT
The DNA here is from genome assembly GCF_001604975.1 of Cebus imitator. Taxonomy (NCBI): domain Eukaryota; kingdom Metazoa; phylum Chordata; class Mammalia; order Primates; family Cebidae; genus Cebus; species Cebus imitator. The sequence continues at coordinate 2,425,420 of NW_016107517.1, forward strand.
CCAGTCTCCTTTGGGCTGAGAAAAGTAATTTTAAAAAAATGTTTTTCTGCACCCTGCCAGGGATAGCAAAGGGCAGGGTAGCAAAGGGAGAAAAGCAAGTGCCCCAGGATGAGAAAAGAATGGCAGAGGCAGGAAGCAGCAAACGCCCTGGGTCAGGGAGTCAGGGCTGCCTGATCAAGCTCCTGGGGCAGCTTCTTACAGCACTGCCTGGACCACAGCAGCAGCGCATCCTGGCCCCCACCCCAGGCTACCGAACCAGAGGCTAGAGATGAAACCCACCGACCTGCGGTGAACAAGCCCCCCAGATGATTCTGATGTGCACAGAAGTGTGAGAAGCGCTACTCAGATGGTTCTCATCTCTGGCTATACAAGAGAACGACCCCAGGAGGCCTGCATCTCACCTTCACACCAAAAAAGACCACGGTGGGGCCATGCTGGTCAGCACTTTTTAAGCTCCTACGTGGTTCTAGGAGGGTGGAGGGCTGTCCACCCATGTTCTCCATTGCTTATGTCTTTAGCTCCTGCAGAGAGAAAAAGCAAGTAAGTGAGAACCTTCCAAGGTGGACTCACAGGGGACAGTTAATAAAGACAGAGGTGAAGCCAAGGCTGCCGAGCTAGGTGAGAATGCACCTTGCAGGATACTGGCACTTCCAGCGCCTGATCCTCAGTGTCTTATCAGGGCAACCAGGGATCTCAGACTCCGGTTCACATTCACCAAGCTCACAAAAGACCAAGCTCTGCACCAGCATCTTCGCCCATTCTTTCATTCATTCATTTTGCTAATATACTTTCAAGCACCTGCTCCAAGCCCAGCATTGTTCTAGGCTGTAAGGATTTTCATAGCACTGGAGGAAAATGCCAATTATGAAGATGTAAACAAATAAATGGCTTCATTGTAACCAGTAAGATGCATTGTAAGCAATACTCAGGCAGGTCCTCTGCACTGGACACTTCCCTTCACAAGGTAGAGCCATTCCAATGTCGTTTCTTGCTGGATTCAGTCCGGGTGATTTGCATTATCTGCTGTCACTCGTGGAGTCTGCAATGCATCGCCCTTGGGTTTGTAAGCCTTGATCCGACCACACTCATGTGGTAAAAGTCGGGGCTCCAAAAATATTTTGGAAATAGAACTAGGGTGAAATTTATTCTGATTTCATCTATATGAAAAAGGATTGCTATGTACAAAAACACAAACAAAATTACAGACAGTGCAATCACATGCTTAAGAAAATCAATCATGGACGGTAGCGTGATGATGCACTGATAACAGATCATACTCACTTGTTTTAGGCGTCTCTATTCAGAACACTGTTAGCCTGAATCCATTTCCAGAATGCACTTGACAGACTTCCAGCTGCTTTTTAAATAAATACATTCCGTGCTCATTCAAGCCGATCTGCTTCTCAAAGCAGTGAATGAAAATCAAATAAGGCAGCGTGTTAGTCAGCACAGGCTGCGTCTAACAAAGTACCTTAGACAGGATGGCTTAGAAACAACAGGAATCTGGAATTTATTCCTTAGAGTTCTGGAGGCTGGAAGTTGAGATCAGGTGCCAGTGTGGGGTTCTGCGGAGGACCCTCTTCCTGGTTGCAGATGACCATCTTCTCCCTATGTCCTCACTGGATGAAAAGAAGGTGAGGGAGCTCTCTGGGGTCTCTTTTATAATTTCGCTAATCCCATTCATGAAGGCCTCACCCTCGTGACCTAATTACCTCCCAAAGACCCCACCTTCTGTTAGCAGAACCTTGGAGGTGAGGATTTCAACAAAAAGAATGTTGACTCTTGGGGGAAACCGACATTCAGTTCACAGCAGGCAGTAAATCATGTCTTACCTGAATCGTGGGTTCATGCCTTGCCTTCCAGCTGCTGATTGAGAAAGAGAAAGTCCCTCCCCTGGGGCTCCAAGAAAACAGCTCCACCTCCACCCCATCAAAGCCCTCTGGAGGGGGAATGAATGGCCAACCATCCTGACCACTCTCCCAAACACCATGCTCACCAAGGAGACAATGTTGAGATCACTCTTGGGCCTGGTCTCAGAGAAGTCAGCCCCAGGAAGGGGTGGGGAAGAATTTCACCCCCAGACTTTCTTACAGTCCTGGTTGGGGTTGGGGAGAAAGCCACCAGGCTCTCCAGGATTCTGTGGGCCTAGCCGTTAACTCTCTGGGGAATCTTAGTGTCCCATGAGCTCCCCTGCCCAGTGCCCTGGCTGCCCTGGCCCTTAAGCCAGAAGAAGCCAGCCAGGCCCACCCTCACCAGCCCAAAGAAGCTGCCCAAGCTTTTTGACTGTCTTGGGCCAAATACTGCTGGAACTAAGCAGAATATTAGCTGGGGCTTGGGAGTGTCTAGTTAGATGGTCGTGTTTTGTTCTTGCGCTTGTAAATCCACAGACGCACAGATCGTCCAAGTAGCAAGAGCCTCGAGGCCACTCCGGGGCACCCTCTGCATTTGTCGATGAAGAAGCCAGTGATGGGGCTTCATCTATATTAAATATTGAGCTTTAGTGACAAACCTTTGAAATAACAGATGAAAAAATCATTTTCCAGAACAGGCTCCCACCCTTCTAGATGCACTTGGCATCCTCCAGCTACACAGGGCCGGGCCGTGCTGTGCGACGCTGCTCTCAGGGAGGCCTATCCTGGAGCTGTGTCTGGGTCCAGGTTGACTCAGGTTCTCAATTCAGCTTTGAAACCTTTAGCAAGTACCTTAACCTCCCCAAACCTGCATTTCCGCTACTGTGATGAGAGGGCTGTGGTAGCAACAGAGCCCAGGTGCGCAGCATTGACAGAGCACCCGACTCTGTCCCAAACACTTCACTCACATATCTGCTGACTGGATCATCCCAGCAACCCAAAGAGGCAGGTATTAAGGTAAAGAGACTGAGATATTCAGACGTTAAATAACTTCTCTTTACAGGTAAAGAGACTGAGATATTCAGACATTAAATAACTTCTCTTCACAGGTAAAGAGACTGAAATATTCAGACATTAAATAACTTCTCAAAGGTGACACCGTATTATGATCGGTAGAATTTTGTCCCTTCAAAACAGATATGCTGAAGTTCTAACCCCCAGTATCTCAGAGTGTGACCTTAGTTGGAGATAGGGTCTCTATGGGGATAATCAAGTTAAAATAAAGTTATTAGTGTAGGCCCTAATCCAACATGACTGATGTCCCTATAAAAAGAAAAATGGGAGCCAGGTGCAGTGGCTCATGCCTGTAATCCCAGCACTTTGGGAGGCTGAGGCAAGCGGATCACAAGGTCAGGGGTTCGAGACCAGCCTGACTGACATGGTAAAACTCCATCTCTACTTAAAAAAAATACAAAAATTAGCCAGGCATGATGGTGTGCACCTGTAATCCCAGCTACTTGGGAGGCTGAGACAGGAGAATTGCTTGAACCCGGGAGGCAGAAGTTGTAGTGAGCCAAGAGTGAGCCATTGCACTCCAGTCTGAGTGACAGAGCAAGACTCTGTCTCAAAA
>NW_016107517.1:2428938-2441857 GCF_001604975.1 Cebus imitator
AGAAAAGAAAAGAAAAAATGGGGGCACAGAAGCAGACTTGCACGGAGGGACGATGATGCAAGACATGCAGGGAGGAGACCGCCGCGTGCCTGGAGCGATGTGTCCACAAGCCGGGGGATGCCAGGGATGGCCAGCAGCAGCAGGAGCTGTGAGACATAATGAAGGATCCTCCCCTAGAGCTGTCAGCGAGAGCCTGGCCCTGCCAACATTTTGATGTCAGACTTGTAGCGTCCAGAACTGTGAGACAATACATTTGTGTGGTTCTAAGCCACTGACTCGGTGGTTCTTTGTCATGACAACCCTAGAAAACGAATACAAGCAAGTAGCTGGTGTTGGAGCCCAGGCTCCCCGTGCAGGGTGGCTGTGAGGAGGGGCTGCCGGCATAGCACACACGTTCCCATGTGGTGGCAGCTGTGGCGGTGGCGGTGGCAATCAGCAAAGAACCCCGCAAAGATGGAATAGCCACCATCCACATTCTTGGAAGATTTAAATAGACCCAAAAAGATGGCAAACGTCTCCAACAAAACTGAAACATCCCCTAACTTCCCAGCAAGTAGCAACAGGACAGTTCAGGCAAGAATGTTATGTACCCTGGAGAGAGGGGATGGGTTTGTTTATCACTTTCTTTTTGTGGCCGATATTTTACTCTGAGGGGTTGAGCCTGTTCCCTTGCAACAAGAAGCAAATGACTTTGGCTGCCCCTGCCAAGCAGAATGAGGCCAGAGCCAAATGCCTCCCAGGTGTGGCAGGTGAGAGGCCTCACGCAAACAGCCTCCTCCCCACCCCAGACCTGGTCAGCACAGGGTCGCTGCAGGGGCCCAGATCCGGCACGCCCACCCCATCTCGGGGTGCTGGGTGCTGGATAAGAGTGCAGCCCCTCATCTGCTTCGGGAGTAGAGTGCATTGTTGATGTACACCCTAAAAAAAAAGAAGCCCCAGTGAGCAAGAGTGGAGACATACTGCACAAAGTGGTATCGATCCGAAATTCAGTCCAACTTAAAAAACATTTCCTAGTTCTTTGTTCCGCCTTTGTTTGTGGATTTCAAGTGCAGCATGAATACGACTCTGTACTAGTTGGTCGCTGACCCTGGGCTTCACCTCTCTGTGCCTCAGTTTCCTCCCGTGTACAATGGAGACAAGAGTACTATCTTTCTAGGGTTACTTTAGGATTAAATCAGCATTTAGTAAAGGCTGGGCACATAGGAAAGCACTCATTAAGTGTCAGCAACTGTGACAAAACCAACGTGTGAACTGATGAGTGCGCTAGACAGGAAGACGCGGTCTGAAGCATAATGACTCGAGGTACCGAGAAATATTTAGTACAAGGTGGATTCCAGCTGGAGACAGCAAGGGCCAGCCCTGCTCCCATTCTTGGCTGCACAGTTATTGGCTCCCACCCATGTGCACAGCCCCACCCAAGGTGCTGGTCCCAGCCTATTTTGGTTAGAGGGAATTTAGGGAGCCCCAGGCGACTGGCTCAGGGTCTCGTCAGCCTTTTCAGGCTGCGCTGACCTTGTTCCTGCCAACCCCCACTCCCAGGTCAGGCTGAGACCTGCAGGGGCTGCCTTCCTGGCTCTGCATAGGCATCCAGGACCAGGCACCGGGAGAGGCCAGTCAGAGGCCAGGAAACTGGTCCTGAAGCCTGGGAGGTAGAGACATCCATGAAGTCACTGTGAGGGGCTGAGGGAGGTGGCAGTGGGCAGGTGGCAGCAGGAGGGATGTGGCAGTTGGTGAAGTGGGCCCCAACCTCCCTTCCAGATACATCCCTGGGTGCCTGCTCTTGTGGTGCTGGTGCCTGACCTGGCCATAGAGTACAGACCTCGGAGGAAGCAGATAGTCCCCACAGACCCTGGGTTCTGATGACTGAGCTCTTGATGTCTTCCTCATGATCAACTCCCCTTGCACCCCAATTCCCATGAAAGGAGAGACAGGGCGCTGATGTTTACCAAGCTCGTGCTATGCTTCAGGCACTGGACGTGCATCATCCCGATTAATGGTCTGGCCTTCCATGCAGTTAGCAATATTAGCTAATTGACCAAGGTGACAAGGACACCAAGAGTCAGAAAAGCTAAGTCACACAGCCAGTTAAAGACAGAGCTAGGATTCTGACCCAGGAGCCCCAAGCCCTGTTCCCTGCTGACAGATGTGCTCCCCTCTCCTGCCAGGCACAAGCTCAGTCCCCATCCGGACTCCCTGCTCCCCGTGGCTGGCCAAGCCTCTGCCTCCCAGCCTTCTCCAGTACCTCCTCCAGTAGCTGGGGGCTGGGGGCTCATCTCTGAGTGACACCTCTTCCCCAGCTCGGCCAGTTCTGTGTTCCTTGGAGCTGTAGTTCTTGTGAGGGTGAACTTTGGGAACTGGTTGCTCAGGCTGGGCAGATGGAGCAGAGAAGTCCAAGCAATGGGCTCCTGAGAATCCCTGAGCTGCAGGTGGCAGCTGGGCAACGGGGTTTTCAACACAGGGCAGTAGGTGCTGCCCACGCACCAGTAAGATCCACTCTCTGCTCTGTACAAAGTCAGGAATTCAAAACAGCCCCTTGTGAGTTGACAGCACTTCTCATCTTCCCAGTGAAGCTCTTGGCCATAGGAGCTTCCCTGAATGAGCCCAGTGACTCACCAGGCAGTATAAGCAGGGTCACACCAGAACTTGTCCAGTCTAGTAGAGAGGGGCCTTTGGTGGTCACCTTCATAGTCAAAGTCAGAACATTGCTCTTGTGGCTACAGGACCCAGGGCTGCCACTGTCCACCATCAACAGGCTGTCCACTGATCACAGGCCAGACCTTCAGTCCAAGCCCTCATCCTGCACATGCCCATCCTACCCCACTCTTGCTGCCAGCCCCCATGCAGGCTGGTGCCACTCTCTCCCTCTCTCTGGAGGGCCCCTCCTGCATCTTCAGATGATGCCCCCTCCAGGTTAACCCTCAGGGGGCCTGCATTCCCAAACCATGCCACCTGGAAACATTGGCCTTGAAATGCAAATGTCACTGGCCTTGGAGCAAGGAGTCCAGGACTTGAACCCACAGGCTTGCTGTCCTCCTCTTCAGAGGGAAAGGGGGACATTCCTGTGTTTCTTCTTTCAAGCCCTGAGAATCAGATGAAAAGTGGCATCTCCATAGGCTTTCCTGCAGAAAACAGCTGGGCTGGCATAGGACTTTAGCGCCCAGTCCAGGGCCTCCAGGGAAGGAGGCCAGCAGGGTGGAGATGCTGGGCCCACACAGCCCCGCCACAGCCAGTGCCCACAACAGGAAGAGCGGAGGCAGTGCAAGTGGACAGAAAACTAAACCCTCACCTTTCAAAAGGGAGCTTCTGGAAACCCCTGAGTATGAACCTCTCCACATTGTGCCTTCCTTTCCTGATGGATAGCAAGCAGTCATCTTGGCCTTTAAGGCAGGTGAGTCAGGACTGGATTTGGTCAGTGCTGGGGGCAAAATCCTACCTCAAATCTCCAGCCAGGCCTTCTTTGTTCAGAACTGCCTCCCTCCACTGTTTACATCTGGGCCCTTCCAAGATGTTGAAAGAAGGAGGCCCCCAAAAGTGACTGGGGCAGAGCAGGTACTGGCAGCTCCCTGGCCTCCTTGGCACCCACCCTTGGAAGGACTTTCCCTTCTCTGCCCCTTCATGGGTCCTGCTATCCTAGGTGGCAGGAGGGCAGGGCTCAGCTGTCCAATCCCCAGGGGGACCAGGTTTCTTCCTCCAGGGGTTCTTAACCTAGATGCACCTGCTCATAAATCGGGGAGCGTTTAAGAATCCTGATGCCCAGGCTCTGCCACAGACATTCTAATTTCAGAGTTCTGACATTGGCCTGTGCATCAGGATTTTTTAAATAGATTTAGCATGTTACTAGATTTAGATTTTTGTTACATGGATACATTGCCTGATGGTGAAGTCTGGGCTTTTAGTGTAGCTATCACCTGAATAGTGTATGTTGTGCCCATTAAGTAATTTCTCATCCCTCATCCCCCGTGCCCTACCACCCTTCCGAGTCTCCAACATCCATTATTCCACTCTCTTTATCCATGTGTACACATTATTTAGGGTCCACTTATAAGTGAGAACATGCAGTATTTGACTGCCTGTGTCTGAATTATTTCATTTAAGATCATGGCCTCCAGTTCCATCCACATGGCTGCAGAAGACATGATTTCATTTTTTCTTAAGACTGAGTAGTATTCCTGTGTATGTGTGTGTAATGTGTGTGTATATATGGACATATGACATTTTCTTTATCAAATCATCCATCAATGGACACTTAAGTTGATTCCATATCTTTGCTATTGTGAATAGTTCTGTAATAAACATACAAATGCCAGTATTTTTTTTTTAATTTTTTCTGTAGAGACAGGATTTCCCCATGTTGTCTGGGCTGGTCTCAAACTCCTGAGCTCAGGCCATCATCCCGCCTCAGCCTCCCAAATGCTGGAATTATAGGCAGGAGCCATCGCATCTGGCCTCTTTTTTACATAATTATTTATTTTCCTTTCGTAGATACCCAGCGGTAGGATTTCTGAGTTGAATAGTTCTATTTTTAGTTCTTTGAGAAACGTCTACACTATTTTCCATAGAGGGTATACAAACCCACATTGCCACCCACAGTGTGTGTTCCCTTTTCCCTGCACCCTCACCAATACCTATTGTTTCTTCACTTTGGAATAACAGCCATTCTGGTGTGAGATGGTAACTCATTGTGGTTTTAAGTTGCATTTCTCTGATGATTAGTGATGCTGAGCATCTTTCCTTAGGCTTATTGGCCATGTGTATGCCTTCTTTTGAAAAATGTCAAGCATCGAGATTTTTAAAAGATGCCCAGGGGAATTCCAATGCTCAGCTGAGTTGAAAAATAACAACGCTATGTTCTGAGCGGGACTTAGCTTTGTTTTACCAGCTGCATGTTCTGTCTGTCAATGCAAGATGGCATGCCAGGCAACTCCCCTCAAGCACAGTTGAAAGAAGGGCTCTTGGGCTTTCTTAAATGCTCCATGACGGCACCAAGAAATTCCCCACTGCTACAAACTGACCTGATAGAGACCTTTGACCCTGGATGAAGACTGAAGATGGTGAGGGTTCCCTACCACAACTTTGCCACCAGATTGCCAAGAAAGCAAACCTAAGACCAGCATTGGCCCCAGGAATACACGGACATTTTTACACTAAACCTTTATTACCAGCAGAAACACACACACACACAAAAAAATGTTCATACGTTTTGTTCTGTAGACTCGAGAAAGTTCCAGTTCTCCATTTTCATCAATGCCACAACCTCTACCTGGCACAAAATATTCATTTAAGCCAAAAACCAAGCCAGCATTAGGGAGCCAGAATCTGTCAGGGACTGTGGCTGGATACAGAATGAGCAGGGTGTCATCCCTAAGGAGGGTTCTTGTATCCTACTTATACAAATGCTGTCTAGAATCATTTAACCAACCCACACATCTCAAATACCTTTCATCTCAGCAACGATGGCCCATTTCTAACTTGAATTCTGGACAGTAATAGGTTACTGTTTTCACCAGTAAAAGGTGACTGACAATTCAGTTGGTCGCTGATTGAGATAAAAGTAACAGAAGCCTCCTCTGGATACGCACTATTTACTGGAAGGCCAGCTGACGCTTTTGGCCTGAGCTCCCTTGACTGAATGCTTGCAGCACATGGGTATAGCTGAATCTCAGTACACACACATAGAGGCTGATGTGATTTAAAAGCCAATGACCCGACACAGTGAATAGTGCTCAACCCTACCCCTGTGATGCCTGCCAAAGGTGCCAACCTTCATCTGATAAGGAGCAAGTGCCAGTGAGAAAGACAGGGACTTGTACAAAATCACTAGCCCACATTCTTCAAAAAATGTCAATATCATGAAATACAAAGAAGAGCTGTAATTTATTCCAGATTACAGGAGACTGAAGAGAGACAACAACCAAATGCAACACATGACCTTGGATTCTCTTTTGCTGTAAAGGTCATTAATGAGACAATTGGGAAAATCTATAGAAGGTCTGTGTGTTAGATAATAGTATCATGTTCATTACCTGATTTTGATCATTGTACTGTGGTTATAAGAAAATTCCCTTTCTCCAGGAAATATACCCTAAAGCAGCGGTCTCCAACCTTTTTGGCACCAGAGGTGGGTTTCCTGGAAGACAATTTTTCCACAGACTGGGGAGGAGGGAATGGTTTCAAAATAAAGCTGTTTCACTTCAGATCGACAGACATTAGTTTGATTCTCATAAAAAGCATGCAACGGCTGAGCACGGTGGCTGAAATCTGTAATACCAGCACTTTGGGAGACCGAGGCGGGCAGATCATGAGGTCAGGAGATCGAGACCATCTTGGCTAACACAGTGAAATACCACCTCTTCTAAAAAAATAAATAAATAAATAAAATAAAAAAGCTAGCCAGGCGTGGTGGCAACACCTGTAGTCCCAGCTACTTGGGAGGCTGAGGCAGGAGAATCGCTTGAACCTACAAGGCAGTGGTTGCAGTGAGCTGAGATTGAGCCGCTGCACTCCAGCTTGGGCGACAGAGGAAGACTCTGTCTCAGGAAAAAAAAAAAAAAAACATGTAAGCCACATCCCTCGCATGGGCAGTTCACAATAGGGTGCTCCTCTGAGAATACAATGCCGCTGCTGACCTGACAGGACGCAGAGCTCAGGAGGGAATGCTCACCGGGGGCTGGTCGCCTCCTAACAGGCCACAGAGGTGGTTCTCCGCCCAGAGGTTGGGGACCTCCGACCTAAAGTATTTAGCAGTAAAGGGGCATGCCTAATCATACCTTGAAATGGTTCAGGAAAAAATAATACAAAGACACACCACACACACACACACACACACACACACACACACACACACACGGGGGGGGGGCAGAAGCTGAAGGATAAAGTAAATATTAAAAATGTAAACATTTAGGGAATCCGGGAGAAGGATGTGGAAATTTCTATTATTCTTGCAACTCTTGTTTAGGTCTCAAATGTTGTCAAAATAATTTTTAGGTTAGAAAAACATCTGTCACCAGCCTCGTGACACCGCCCACACCTGGCAGGTGCGCGGATCTAGGTCTCCTCGTCGAGGTCCCAGCCCCGCTGCGCACGCCTGTGGCCACTGAGGGCAGCCACGCAGGCCTGTTTGCCAGGTTCCAGAAGTCCTTGGCTCAGCCGCTGGCTGTCAGGGGACCCTCGCTTTCTGAAACTCCCGAAGAGCCTAAGCAGCACTCAGGAGTCTGCTCCTGCGGGAATTCCCCATCTCTCCCTTCCGTCAGAGCCTAGGGCGGAGCTACTGACTGGAGCCCCAAGTCTTGCTCCCGGGCCCCGCCTCCTTCCCCCTTCCCCTGACTCCAGGGTGGAGGGAAGTTGAGAGGAGCTCTGAGTCGTCGCCCTTGGGGCTGGCCCCGCCCACTTTGTTTTCGGTTTCTCCATGTGTCAGATCCATGCTTTTGTGGAAAGAAAATGAGGACCACTCCCGATGAGAAAGAGCAAAGCCTATTCGTTCAGAGCCGGGGAGTGGGCAAGCGAAAGCGTCATAGCAGAAAGAAGAGAAGGCTTCAGGAGTGCCCTGATTGGAGGGCGACTGCCTTTGGGAGCTGCAGGCAGGCTAATGGGGTGTTGGGGCTCAGAAAATGATACCCCAAAGTATCTTTTGACATGAACTTTGACACGCTGAATTAACGAAGCAGCCTCAAGGCTCAAGGTCACTCTGGCCTTTCCCTCTCTCCCCCCAATTCTCTGACTTTTCCAAAGCATAGGATGAGGTTGTTCTCTGAAGTTCCCTTCTCTGCCTAGAAACTGGACTCGCCAAAGAGGAATACAGATGTCTTCCCTGAAAGGTATTAACCAGAGAATATTAAAATTAATATCACAGAAAAAGAGACTGAAAATTAAACACCATACCTGGAGCCCAGGCTAACTTCGTGCCAAATGATTGTCTGTTCTCCAGTCCTATTCAATTCCCAAAGAAATCACTTATTGACCATTGTCCAAGCATTTGGCCCATTCATTCTTCCTGGAAGTCACTGACTACCCCTCTAAAGGGCCCCATGTCTCCCATTACCCCCTCCGCTGTGCAGGAGAATCCATAAGCATCTGTACTTCATTGGGTTACTGGGTAATCACTCTCCTACGACTCCACCGTGCTTATGCACACGTGTGTGCCTTTTTCTCCCACTATTCTGCCCCTTGTCAATTCATTTTCAGTGAACGCTCAGAAGATGGAGAAGAAGCACTCCCTCCTCGCCCCTGCAGGGGCATCCTATATGATTGGTTGGAGAGCATGTTTGCCTTTCTCCAGTTGGTTGTAAATTGAAAGTGGGGTCAAGACTCAGGACAGTTGCCAGTGCTGAGTGCTGGCCATCTGGGGCCAGCTGCTACAGGGGTTATTCTTCGGTTTCCTGGACCTGTTGCCAGAGAAGTACTCTGACTTACCACAAGTCTGACTTAGAGCAGGGTGGCTTCCTGGACTGGTTGCTGTGGATAACAGGTTGGTTTCCTGGGCTGGTTGCTGCAGATCATGGGGCAGAGCTCTATTTTGTATGTGTTCTGGCCATTATCCACTTACATATTCAATCTGTCACTTTCCAAGACCAAAGACCTTCCACCAGTATCCAGGGAACTCAAGTTCCGAACCTCAGGCCACATCTGGTAGATTTTTAAGGAGCTAGGACAGACGGTTCTCTGATAGGTGCCCAAAGGCGTGTTTTGGTGTGTTTTTAAGTTATCCCACCAAACTCCCTGAAGCATGTGCATTGTGAACCCTGGGCATTTCTTCAGTAATATTACTTCCCGGCCACCCAGAGCTGCTATCGTCCCAGCATCTCAGATGAGCCAACAGGCCAAGGTTCCAGCCCTCCTCCCCAAAGGTGCCATGTCATCCTCCCAAAAATACCCTCAATGTGGTTCACTATTTTCCTGTTTGTCAGCACAACCCACTCCACTGCCTGTCCATCATGTTAGCCCACACATGTTTCAGAAGCCAGACCCAGACTTGAGGCAGGAAGTCTTCCCACGTTCTTGCTCATGACACAACCCCTGCATACCCTTCTTTCTCCTGGAAGGGTTTCTGTTTTGCAGAATTTGATTCTGTTTCATTTCAGGAAGTTTTTGTGTTGCAATTGTTGTCACTGCTGTTTTTAGTCATTCAGAGTCTGAAATTGGACGCCTAAAATCATCTTCCATATTCCATGCCCTTCCCTTTCTTAAAAGTATTTTGCACACCAATTCTCCAAAGCCTGCTTTGCCTTCAGATCAACTTGGGTTGTAGCAAGTATGTGCAGAAACATGCTGTACAAAGGTACTCTACAAGCCCAGACAAAACTCTAAAATCAAGCAGCCATGGTATTTGCTCCATAAATCTTAGACACAACATAGTTCACATTTCTTCATATTTCCACATCAAATTTAATCTGGCTCTGAGCCCTCCCCTGCTTCCCAATCACAGACACACATACCTTAGTCAGAGCTGGTGAGAAATTCAGCTCATTTGACCCCCAGTGTCAAACAAGAACCCATAGGATGGGACTCACTGCTGTTACCGTCCCTCTCCATGGACAAGCCAGCCCCAAAGCTCTGCAACATCACTCTCAAGCCCACTCCGCTTTGTAGGTGGTCTCCAGGGCTCCCTTGCTCTCCCCAACACACACACAACCCCCCACACACATGCACGCACACACACGTTAAAAAATACTTTGGGGAAAAATAAAATAATGGCTCTCCTGTAAACATAAAAACAAACATGTACTAAAGGTTCTGTGTTACTCATATGATATGAAGGATGCAAACAACGTCATACCCAAGTCAAAGAAAAGGTCAGAACAGCACACATATATGTGGGAAAAGCAGAGTTGGAATGAATTGTAAGTGAAAACCAAACTTGTTTTCCCAAGGAGGTGGGGGAAGTCAATTAAATTGAATCACCCCTAGACAGGACCCAATTCATATACATATCAGCTACAACTTACTAAGAGTTGCACAATCACTCCCTCTGAGACAAGGAACAGGGCTAGACTCTGATAGCCCAGCCTGGAAGGTCACAATGTAGATGATGCATAGTTTTCTAATGAAATATATATATATATATATATATGTGTGTATATATATATATATATATATATATATTTTTTTTTTTTTTCAATACAAAACTGGCCTCCACCATTGCTCTCTCATTTCTCCCAAGCCAAGACTTGATGAATAACTGACAGCTGCTCCAATTTCTGCCATCCTCCATACACACTCATGGACTTCCATCATAGGGCCCACTAGAGAAAGTTAAATATGCCTCTGATATAGATTGGATGTGTGTCCCCTTCAAAATGTCATGTTGAAATGTGATTCCCCAATGCTGGAGGTGTGGCCTGGTGGGAGATATTGGATCGTGGGGGTGTATCCCTCATGAATGGTTTAGTATCATTCCCTTGGGGACGAGTGAGTTCTTGCTCAGTTCACACAAGATTTGGTTGTTTAAAGGAGTCTGAGACCTCTCCCTTCTCTCTCTTGCTCTCTTTCTCTCCGTGAGACATGCCTGCTCCCCGCTCACCTTCCACCATGACTGTAAGCTTCCTGAGGCGCTCATCAGAAGTAGATGCTGGCACTATGCTTCCTGTGCAGCCTGTAGAAGCTTGAGCCAAAATGAACCTCTTTTCTTCATAAATTACACAGCTTCAGGCATTCTTTTATAGCAGCGCAAACAGACTAACACAGAAAATTGGTACCAAGGATTGGGGCATTGGTATAAAGATACCTGAAGCTTTGAAACTAAGTAATGGGCAGATATTGAAAGAGTATTAGAAGAGGTCTTAGAAGAAAACAGGAAGAGAAGGGAGAGTTTGGAATTTCTTGGAGACTTGTTAAGTGGTTTTGACCAAAATGCTGATAAAAATATGGGCAGTGAAGGCCAGGCTGAGAAGGTCTCAGATGGAGATGAAAAACTTATTGGGAACTGGCATAAAGGTCACCCATGTTAGGCCCTAGCAACGACACTGGCTTCATTGTGCCCATGGCCTACGGATCTGTGGAAGGTTTAAGAGTGATGACCTAGATGTGATATTGTGCCAGAATTGCTAGCCTTTGCTTACTGGTAATAACTAAAATAAGCAGCCCAGGCTAATTCCATCCTGGCTCCTGTGACTTGTAATAAGTAACTAAGATCTGTGACTTCTATCACTACCCAGATAATGTGTAAACAAATGCTTATCTTGACTTCTGTAAACCACTGAAGTAACAAACAGAATGACTAAAGTCCCCTGGCCCTTGGAATGTCCGGAGACCCCCACCCTCGTCTCCGCCTAGGAGGTGAATCACAGAATCCCCTGGTCCTTGGAATGTCCGAAACCTTTTCATCCCCATCCCCACTCCTCACCCCCACTCCCAAGGTGGTTTTTTAGGTATAAAAAGTCTTGGCACCCTTCTTTCGACACCACAGGTTGGAGAGATGTGAGTCCTCTGTGGTCGCCGGCATAATAAATGACCCTGCAATCTGGCATACTTTTGTCTTGGTGCTAACTTTCTATGCTCAGTCCAGTACAACATAGGGTATCTGGAAAAAGAAACTTCCAAGCAGAAAAGCATTCAAGAAGTGGTGTGGCTGCTTCTGCCTGCCTGTGATCAGCTATGGGAGCAAAGAATGACTTAAAGTTGGAACTTATATTTAAAAGGGTAACTGAGTTTGCAGCCTGGCCTGAGCATTTTCAGGAGAGGAATTCAAGCGGCCTGTGGAGCAACCACTTGCTAGAGATTAGCATGACTAAAAGTGAGCCAATTGCTAATATCCAAGACAATGAAAGAAACGCCTCAAAGGCATTTCAGAAGTCTGAAATGAGGCAATGCCTCCCTTGACAGGCCCAGCTATCTAAGAGAAAAGAATAATTTGAGGAGTCAGGACCAGGGTGCTGAGGCCTCATGTACCATTGGAACGCTGGTCCCTGCATCTCAGCTGCTTCTAGCTCCAGCTGTAGCTCTGAGGTCACAGGTGTAGCTTGGGCCCCCACTCCGGAGGTTACAAGCTATAAGCACTAGTGACTCCTATGTGGTGTTAAGTCTGCAGGCTTGCAGAATGCAACAGTGAAGGTGGCTTGGCAGGTTCCTCCCAGATTCCAGAGGATGTATGGAAAAGGCTGGGTGCCCTGGCAGAAGCCTGCCATGGGGGTGGAACCCCCACAGAGAGACTCTACCAGGGCAGTGCTGAAAAGAAATGTGGTTTTGGAGACCACACACAGAGTCCCTATTAGGGCGTTGCCCAGTGGAGCTATAGGACTGGACTGCCATTCCCCAAATCACAAAATTGTAGAACCACCCGTAATTTGCCCCTTCTGCCTGGAAAAGCTGCAGGCATTCAACTTTAATTTGTGACAGCAGCCTTGGGGACTGCACCTCAAAGAGCTACAGAGGCAGAGCTGCCCTAGGCCTTGGGAACCCACCCCTTGAACCAGTGGGCCCATGATGTCGGGCATGGAGTCAAAGGAGACTATTTTGGAACTTTAAGATTTAATGCCTGCCCTGATGGATTTTGGACTTGTGGGGCCTGTTGCCCCTTTCTTTTGGTTGATATTTTTTGGAATAAGATTTACCCAACGCCTGTACCCTCATTGTATCTTGGAAGTAAATGACTTGGTTTTGATTTTACAGGTTCATTGGTGAAAGAAACTTCAAGTCTCAAATGAAACGTTGGACTTTTAAGTTGGGGCTAGAATGAGTTAAGACTTTGGGAGACTATTGGAAAGGGATGATTGAATTTTGCAAAGTGAGAAGGACATGAGATTTGGCGGGCAGAGGTGGAATGATATAGTTTGGGTGTTTGTCCCTTCCAAATCTCATGTTGAAATGTAATCCCCATGGATGAACCTGGAAACCATTATTCTCAGCAAACTGACACAAGAACAGAAAATCAAACACTGCATGTTCTCACTCATAGGTGGGTGTTAAACAATGAGAACACATGGAC
>NW_016107517.1:2441951-2445488 GCF_001604975.1 Cebus imitator
GGGGAAATAGGGGAGAGACAGCAGGGGGTAGGGAGTTGGGGAGAGATAGCATGGGGAGAAATGCCAGATATAGGTGATGGGGAGGAAGGCAGCAAATCACACTGCCACGTGTGTACCTATGCAACAATCTTGCATGTTCTTCACATGTACCCCAAAACCTAAAATGCAATAAAAATAAATAAATAAATAAATAAAATCACCAAGAAACTGGGCAAGTGTGAACATGCTTAAATATTCATAAAAAAATAAAAATAAAAATAAAAGAAATGTAATCCCATATGTTGGGGGTGGGGCCTAGTAGGAGGTGATTTGATCATGGAGGCAGATCTGTCATGAATGGCTTGGCACTATCCCCTTGGTGATGAGAGAGTTCTCCGTTCATGTGAGATCTGATTGTTTGAAAGAGTGTGGGATCTTCCCCTCCTCTTTCTTGCTCCCTCTCTGGTCATGTGACATGCTGGCTCCCTTCACTTTCTACCATCATTGTACACTTCCTGAAGCACCCCCCAAAGCTGATGCTGGCACTGTGATTCATATACAGCCTGCAGCACTGTGAGCCAAAATAAACCTCTTTCCTTTATAAATTACCCAGCCTCAGGTATTCCTTTACAGTAATGCAACAGACTAACACAGCCCCCCTAAACAATCACACAGGAGGCCCCATTTCTAGTTTACCACCTGCAGCTCCCCAACACCAATAGCCTCCAGTCAGGGAACACCTGGAGCCTTATGTGCTTCCCATCATGAAGCGTTCTTACCCTCTGCCTGCCTTTAAGTCTCTGCCAAACACAAGTGCTGATGGCCAACTTCCTTGCTATGGCAAGCTCTGAATAAATAGCCTTTGCTTGTTCTCATTTGGGTGGCATTCAGTTATTTCCACAAAGGCATGTGCTGTGCAACTGGATATAAAAATTTTGCTAACCCCTGCAACAAAGGAGGCCAGAATCCAAAATCAAAAAGCTCAGCCTGCTTACCCACATTGAAAAGAATAGAAACCTTACCTTGTTCGTTCTCTTACAGGAGTAAGCGTAAGATAAATTTGCACTTTACCCATCAGGCTGTTGCATAGGTAGGGTGCGTGGTGCACAGGCCATCAGACTGTGAGTCCCCACCTGCTTCCAGGTCACTGAAGATCAGGGACAGGAAGAACCAAACTGCATTGCTTGTAAAAAGAATTTAAATACTTCACTCTTTCCCAAACCTGTGACAATCTTACACAAACTCCCTTTGGCTCAGGTTTCCTCCTGGTGCCATCGTGAGCACAAGGCCACCTAGCCAAACTCCATCCCGTCTCTGCACAGGGGCACTGTGGCTGCTCTGTGATGCTGACTCCTTTGCTGAAGTTCCTCTTTGAAAAGCCAGCTACTGAGGCTCTATTCTGGGACATCCTCTTTTAGGGTGATCTACCCTCTCATCTTAGACTCCAAGGGGCCCTCATTCCAAATATCTTGGCAGGTGCCCTTGGAATAAGCCTTCCTTCAAAGTTCTCCTTGCAAACCTGGGGTGAGGATGGGAGCAGAGATGGGCAGTAATGGAGAATGGGAAAAACAATAATTGCCAGAGGTGCTGTGATCTGTACCGACACCGGGAGTTATCAGGAGAGTGAATTCACTATATTCTCACATGCAAAAGTTACCATTTACCAAGATTCTAGAGGTATTTTTGCTGCTCCATAAAACGTCAATTTATTTAAAGCATTGGTGAATTCACTGTGGCATTCTGTGTTTCTGTGCGTGTTAAAATTTTTTTTAAATATTCCAACACCGTTACTGTTATCGAGTAGGAGATAAAAGGATTTTTTTTTTTTTACTGACTTCTAGCTATCACTAGCTTCTGAGCCCCAGAAACAAGTTGTGGAGACCCCATATCCAGCTAAGCCTGCCTTTCATCCCTGCAAGGATAGGTGGAAGAGAGCAGCTAACACGGGCAACCATGGCAGACACCCATGCCTGTTTCATGGCCTTTGCAGGAACAGAAGTGAACTATCTCCTGCTCTGGGCCCAGCCTCCCACGCCACAGTCTTAAGCAAATCACAGCCTCTTTAAGTCTCCTTCCTCAACAAAAATGCACCTGTACCTTTCCTGACCAGCTCAACAGGCTGATGCGGAAATCAAATTACATGGAGTTTGTGAAGTTTCTTTGAAAATGGTTAAAAAATAAACCCCCAAACATACAAACAAATAAATAGGTAAGACACTACTAAGCCATACACAGTAAAGACACTATCCTACAAAATATCTTCTTCCTAATCACCAGAATTCTGGAAGAGGTTGGGAGTGAGGGTAGCAGCCAGTATGACTGCAGTTACACTTTATAAGGAGTTGTTTTTTAGTTCAAGGAAAAAAGAATCAGGGGAAGGGACTAACTTGGATTGAACCCAGAGCCATTACTTGGAGGTATATGATTTGGGTCACTTGATTTAGCTATGAGCCACAGTTTCCTCATCGGCAGATTAAGAGGTGATAGTTCCTGCATTATAAATCATTGAGAGGATTAAAGGAGATATTTCACAGATAACACACCTAGGTTCAGTGTCTGACTATAGTACTTACAGTAAGTTTTTAATGATTTATGATGATGATCAAAAACCCATTTTATTAGCTCCCCAAAGGGCCGGATCTGAGAAAACCAAGGACAAAAGCCTCTTTAATTCAACAAGAATTAGTTGTGTCAATTCAGTACTGTGCCAAGCATTATATAGACTTAAAAAAAAATCAATCCAGCCCACTATCCTTCACACATCTGGGATCCCATGGGAAAGACCAGCACATCCTCAAATACAGAACCCACGAGCTCTGGATATGTATTTTACTTCTACGTATAATGTAAGTTGGTCGTTTGGACATAAATGAGATCCCAGAGGAACCTGGGCACAGAAGAAGCCCAGACATAGACACTCCTAAGACCACAATGGCGCAGGGTCCCTGGGCCCAAACGAGGAATAGATGACGTCACCAGGCAGCACAGGACTAGGGGGACTTATGTATTTCCTGGAGCAGGCAGATTTGGTTGTGGAATTCCCTTTGGCGTCTCCTCTAAACATATTTATTTATTTATTTATTTTTATTGTTTTGAGACTGAGTCTCGCTCTGTAATCCAGGCTGGAGTGCAATGGTGCGATCTCGGCTCACTGCAACCTCCGCCTCCTGGATTCAAGTGATTCCCCTGCCTCAGCCTCACGAGTAGCTGGGATTACAGGAGCCCACCACCATACCCCACTAGTTTTTGTATTTTTAGTGGAGATGGGGTTTTGCCATGTTGGCCCGGTTGGTCTCAAGCTCCCTCAGGTGATCTCCCAAAGTACTGGGATTACAGGTGTGAGCCACCGTCCCTGGCCTTAAACATCTTTAAAAGGAAAACTTGGCAGTGGGCCCAGACAGGGGAGCAAGAGCGTTAGATGCTTTGGAGGACTCGATATTTTCCGAACTTAATACGTTTAAAGATTCAGAAGATTCCCAAATGGTAACAGTACCTGGCTACATGTATTGTTGGCAGTTTTAAGACTTTTTTTTTTTTTTTTTTTTTTTTTTTTTTTTT
>NW_016107517.1:2445663-2453808 GCF_001604975.1 Cebus imitator
TAGTAGAGACGGGGTTTCACCATGTTGACCAGGATGGTCTCGATCTCTTGACCTCGTGATCCACCCGCCTAGGCCTCCCAAAGTGCTGGGATTACAGGCTTGAGCCACCGCGCCCGGCCAAGACGTTTTATATGTACATTTCCTCTTGTGATCCTCCCTATAAGAGGATTACTTCTATGAAGCATTCTCTCCCTTTGGCAGAGGGAAGTTAGGTGGTTTAATTGAGGTCACCCATGTAAAAAGTGCAACCCCATTTTTCTAACTCAGAGGACAGTCCCCTTTCCCTATACAGATCATCTCTGGAGGAACCCCTTTCTCAAGCTCCTGCCAGTGTAGGAAGCATAGAGAGGCTGATTACAAATGCAGATTCCTGTCCTACCCACCTCCAGAGTTTCCAGTTCTGGAAGTGTACAGGGCCCAAGAATCTGCATTTGAACAACATGCCCTGGTGAGGCAGGTATAGTTCCTCAGATCCCACATGACAAAAAATATGACTATAAGACTTTGTCCTGGATCCCAAGAAAAACGCTGAATGTCTCTCTCTCTCTCTCCCTCTCTCTCTCTCTCTCTCTCTCTGTCTCTGAAGAAGCAGAAGTAGGAACTAAGAAAACCACATGAAACAGAACGGGAGCTGGAAAAGCAATGTAAATGAACGATGTGCCTTTTCTAGGAACCGCGAGAAGTGCTGCCGTGAGGTCATAGGTGGAAAAGGGAAGGAGGGAGGCTTCGAAACTGAAGTCAGGCTTCCCTCCCATGCAGCTCCCAGGGCCCTGCGAGGCCCATGGCGCCTCTTCTGGATTCAGAGCCTACATTCACAAGTATGAGGAAACCAGATGGCCAGAGAGGAGGGCCTGAGGCCCTGACCCGGGGCAGAGCCAGGCCCAGTGCAGGGTGGTGTCCTTCCACGAAATACATGGGCTGGTGGGGTCCCGGCTCCCCGGCCTCCTGCTGGGCTGTGGTCACTGTCTTCCCAGATGGATCATTGAGCACCTATGCGGAACTTCATCTTTACCCAAACTCCTCCTGCTGATGGTTTCAATATGTGGCATGACTTGTGGGTTTAAAATGGAAAGCAGACGTTGTCTGAGCTCCACCACATCTGTTCGCTGACTATAGCAATGTGAACACTAGATTTGCAAAACGTGGATTTGGCTATCCAGTTTAGTGCAGCTTAGCCTACTTCTCCCAAACCTCAATTGCTTCGTTAGCCCAAAGATCTCCATGAAAGACTGAGTCCACCCCCAGCGCCCACCTGCACTGTCCTACCTAACTGGCTATCCATCCTCACTGGAGTCTAAATCACGCCTAGCGTGCAAAAGACCAGTTAGCTGGACCCTGGTGCCCTCACTCCTTTTGAACTTGCTGAGGTCTCTCTGTTATCGCTACTCATTTCTCTTCTTAGAGGCTGGTACGATGAATACAAAGTAAAAATAAGAGGTTAAATTCTCCTTGCTGAAAATACGAGAAGAGACTTCTCTCCCCTGCTTTTTCTTACAGCATTTACCTTAGAAAACTTGTAAGTCTTTTCTCTGTCTCTTCGAAATGTATGCAAATCTTTTGAGAACATAAATAAGCCTCTTGCCAGCTTTATGACGGAGGCATGCCTTTCTCCAGGAGCTGGAAGCCAGCTCTTTGAAATGTAAGCATTAATGGAGGTGCACCTCTGTCTCCCCACTTCTATGGGAAGGGAGGAGCTTAACTCAAGAGGGTACCTGGCTCCAAGTTGCAAAACACCCTTTTGTCATAAAAATAGGACTTTATCTTCCCTTTGATTAAAGCCAGTTAACTAGCACAGATGGTGACCCCACTTACCAGGTAAATTTAGGATGAACTATGTGTAAGAAACGGTACTGTCAAGCCCTCTTACTTGAGGATTGATTATCGTGTATCTTGAAGACACACATGTAATTGGTTCTATCTGATGGCCGCATAACAAGGGTAAGACTGATTTGTTTCTGTCTTTGTATCTCATTGCAAATTGCCTGTAATGCATATCACATTCTGGTTTAATGCTTATTTAATTAAAAAAATTGTTTTCTTTCTGTTCTACCTCTATGGAGAGCTTTTCTGAATTGGAGGAAGATTTTATGTTTAGTATCCCCCCACATAGGGCCAAAAAGGCTCATGTCTCTCTTCTCCCAGAGGCGTGGGGTACACTCAAACTCTGAACCCATGCTGTGTTCCCTCACAGCTTCATGCCTTTGGAAACTTCTAGAATTTGGCAGCCGTAGGCCCCTGGAAGCCCTTGCACCCCTCTAAGCTTGATTAGCAACTACTCTGCCCTAGGTCTTACTGTCCTGCTTGCCACTGTGGCCCAGTACAGCACGCAGGTAGCTGAACAAGTGTTGAATTCCTGGTCTCTAACATGTAAAGTAACATGTAATTCCTGGTTATTAACATGTAAAGTAACCCAAGTCCAAGCAAAGTGGGAGGAGAGGCTCCCAGGAGCCAGGGTTGGGGAGATGGATGGGAAGCCCGTGGAAGGTCAGTGCTGCATGGCCTCTGAGGCTGTGGGCTCTCCGAGACTTCTTCTCACCATATTGATATCTCTTAGCTTCTAAGTAGGTTATGGGGGAGAGACCCACAGCCCCCAGCTGCTCAGAGTCCCACAAAGGGGACTTCCAGTTCCCAGTTCACTCTAACAGATCTTCAGGAATGCGGTTTCTCCTGGGTTGGCCTCCCACATCTAGAGACGGCCAAGGGTTAGGCAGGGACAGAGAGGAGGGTGACAGGAAGCCACAAACTGAACATGTTCTGTCTTCCCAGGGTGCCAAATGTACTCAACTGATCAATTACGGTATGATTTGTAAAGAAAATAAATGGGGATTATATTATGCAGTTGGATTCGAGATGTCATACTAATTTCTAAGGGAATGCAGGCGAGGACAGTTACAGTCATGTTCCACCCTTAGGGCTATGTTCTCTGCCCCTGGGCTCCCCACCCCTATCCCTGGCAGAGACGCCTTAACTGGCAGGTTTGCAAAGCTCTGCTCATGTGCAGACAGGACCACCCTGTGAAGAATGCAGGGCGAGGGGTGTTTTCCATTTTTTATAGGTGAGGCTCAGCACAGTTTGGCAATGAACTTGATGTTTTCCATCACACACATGCACAAACACACACACACACACACACGTGCACGTATACACACATGCACATCCATGCATGCACACATATACACACACACTCATACACTGCCCTTCTCTGGGCAGGCAGACTGACCCCTCACTCTGCACCCCTCCCTTCAGCTTTCAGGAGGCCTCTGCAGAAGAGTGGGAGGAGAGAGGAGGCAAGGAGGGTGTTTCTCCACACGTAAGGCTGTCCCCGCAGCCCTCTTCATTGCTCTGGTCTCGCAAGCCTGGGAAGCGTCCTGTGCCCTCCTCGCCCTCCGCAGGGGTGAAAGAACACCTGCTGTTGCCATCTCAGCTGCCTTAGCAGCTCTGTCATCCCCTAACCCACCCGCGCCTTGGGAAAGAGGCCCTCCTTAGAAACTCCTGGGGTGACCCTGCTGTCTGCCGCATCCCTGGTGGATATAAGGGCTCTGGCTGAGCCACACGACCAGAAGCAGTGCTGCCGCTGACTCCCTCTGACTCCCAGACCCAGCTCTGGGCATCTTGCCCCAAGGCCTCTCAACTGCCCAAGCAGACTCTGCCTTCTGGAATTGCTCCCAGCCGGGTGGGGACGAGCGGTGTGCATGATTCTCCTCCTCCTCCTATAGATTAATCTCAACTGCCTCTCAAGGGACTTTGATTTCTGTGCTGCAGTCCCCACCCCCATCCCGGTCCCTGACTCCTCTCCGCTCCCTCCCCCACTCCACAGAGGCCTTGGCTAATTCTGCTTGGCTATTGCCAAAGTGCCCAGGTTACTGTCCTCAACCCCACAGGGGGTCCCATGGGATGGGGACCTGGGAACCCACTGAGGTGGGGAAATTGGAAAGGAAGCAGGCACTGAGTTAGGTGCTTCTCAGATGTTATTTCATTCCATTTTCTAACACTCATCAAGTCATATGCTTTGAGTCTCATGTTAAAGGTTTGGAAACTGAGGCCCAGAGGGTGTGAGTGGATTTGACCGAGGCCCAGCACCAGCAAATGGCACAGCCCGTGTTTTCTCCATGCTGACGCCTTTCAGCCCTCAAAACCAGGAGGGGCAGCACTGTCTGTGTGTGAAGGTCTGAGTCTAGGACAAAAGCCAGAACCCCAGGTTTGTTCTAGAAGCCACATCGTGTTTCAACACAGGGGTTGCCTAAGAGTCATTTGCTTGCAAAGAAGCAATGCCAGAACTTCTCTGCCTGGTTGAGAAACAGCACGTTGTTTACGCTATGCAAAACAGAAACACGTTATGAAACCCACTAACCAGAGTCCAGCTGGCTGCGCTCAATTCCCAGCTCCCAGGGAGAGGTTGTGGCAAGGCACCCTGGGAAATGTTGCTTTAGGCCAAGCCACTGCATGACTGTTGGCCCAGAGGCCCCTAAATTCCTTAGATTCTGAGGTAAGCTCACAGGTCCTACCAGGACACGGAAAGAAGGGCCCAGAGCCCAGGGTTTCCAAAGAAAATACTGGCTGTCTTTCAGGAGATTCTAAGTTCAGAAGCTGAGCCAGCAGGCACATGGCAGGAGAGAAGGCAGAAGTTCAGGGGCTGCGCACTGCCCAGACCTGCTGCTTCTGCTACCGTGTGTCCTGGAGAACTCACTCAGCCTCTCCACAACCCCACCTGCGAAAGCACAGCCAGAAATTCCTGCCCTCCCACATAGGAAGGTGCCAGGACTCTTGGGAGGTCCCAGGCGGACCTGCACAATCTCAAGATGTACACAAGGCTAGTGGTCACGTCACGGCATCTGCTTTTTCAAATTGACTTTTTATTTTTTGAGATGGAGTCTCACTCTGTCGGGCTGGAGGGCAGTGGCACAATATCGGCTCACTGCAACCTCCGTCTCCTAGGTTCAAGTGATTCTCCTGCCTCAGCCTCAGGAGGAGAGTATCAGGGATTACAGGTACCCGCCACCATGCCCAGCTAATTTTTATATTTTTAGTGGAGACAGGGGTTTACCATATTGGCCTGGATGGCCTCGAACTCCTGACCTCAGATGATCCACCCACCTCGACCTCCAAAAGTGCTGGGATTATAGGTATGAGCCACTGTGCCCAGCCTATAAACTGACTTTTAAAAAAAATCCCTCTCCCTTCCAACTTCATCAACCAGAAGCAAGATGCTTTCAATCCTTGCACTGATGGGGAGGGGAATATGATGAGTCAAAACCCTTGAGGACTTTAGACATAAGTCACAGCCTCTCTGTGCCTCAGTTTCTCCCTCTGTCAAGTGAGGGGCATGGGTGAGATCACCTTAGAGATGACCTCAGTGGAGGCTCTGGGAGTCCACAGCCGTCTTGCTAACGTGCCTGCCTCTCTTGAGCTCCGCACCTACCTCTGACCCGGCTTAGATGGATGGTGGAAGGCTCAGCCGGAACGTCCAGGTGATCCATCTCTTGTATTTCCCCGGCAGCTGAGCCAACTGGAGATCATCTCAGCACAGAATGTCCTCTCCATGGGAACCCACCATGGCCCCTGAAAATATCAAACTCCAGCCCTTCAAGGTAGGCAAGGAAGAAAACATCACCACAAAGCAAGCAGTGACTGGATCAAGCAAACCCCAACCTCTGTTAGGTTTCCTAAGACTCGACACTCCCAGCGGACACCTGACCTTTCTTGGGAAGTTGAGCTTGAAAGAGTGAGGAGTCAGGGCAAAGGGGAGGAGACGCTCGCTGTGCTAGGTAGAAAGAACAGGATGGCCTTCTGGAGGAAACCCTGGCAAGTGGTTGGTTCATCCTCCTGAACAAATGCCCCAAGGCTGGCCCAAGTGCATTACCAGCAGGTACTGCCCAACCCCCATGCCCAAAGTTAGCACCCAGTGCAGTGGCCACACAAATCCACCATCTCTCTGCACCTGAACAAAACTTCAAGACATGACTTTTTACCCTCTATAAACAACAAAATAATTGGTTGTTCAAAACTGTGTAATCCCAAAGGCAGCTGAAGAGGCAGGATGGAAAGCCTTGGCACTCTTGCTTAAAGATCAGCCCAGATCAATGAACTATCACTGTCTAGGTTATCACAATGAATATGCTGAAGTATGCATTGCAAGAAAAGCTGTTAATGGAATCCCTGAGGCCCAGGACTAATCATGCTGTTTTTAAGATACACAGAGATACGGTAGGATGGTACTTGGTACTCAATTCAGCCTTCCTGTACTGCAGATCCAAAACCCTGGCTGCTAGAGTTTTAAATGCAAACTAGGTCTCATCAAGTAAATGCATTTCCTCATGGTTTGGGTGACCATCTTTCATAGCTTCTGCCATTGCCACTAGCAACGATGGCTATTGGATTATGAGGGCCACTCTGTGCCCGCTTCGTGGGTGTTGAGGGGTCATTGCAGTGGGGCAGCGGCAGCTTCCCAACGTCCAGATCAAGCTATGTGACAGCCCATCACCTCAGCCACTCTAGGATTGGTATCCTGATTTTTCTCATGACTGTTGGTGACAGAGGCAGCAGCTCCTCTGGTGGGCCAGTTCTGCATCATTGTTCTCGGAGCCCTTCCAAAAGGCCTTTCCTAGAGCCTGCTCTAGTCCTTCTAATATACGCCTCCATCACATGCCAAGGCCTGATCTGTGCACCATGGCCACAAAAATAGAGGTGTATAATTCGAGTGGGAAGACATATGAAAAGAGGACTGGTAGGCCTACTTCTCTCTTCACTCATTTCCCTGCCCCATGCCCATCTCTGCCTAGTGAAATCCTTCTCATCATTCAAGATTCAGCCCTGGAGGAAGCCCTTCTTACTACCTCCATAGACATACACCTGGTATAATAATATTTACATGTGAATTGTTCTTTCTGTAAAGATGGTAACCCCTCTGCAGAGCAGAGAAACTGTCTTCTCTTTTTTTTTTTTTCTTTTTTTGGCCTTTCCCAATACTCGCTCTAATGTTTGATACTTAGAAGCATCCCAATCTCAATGAACTGCATATTTGTTGGTCTAATGACTAAATAATTCTTAACGAAGTCAAAAGGCATGGGCAAAAGCCAACAGGGAGAAGCACATGGCAGTATAATTAAAAGCTGAGTTAGGTGCTACCAACAAAGAATGGCAGCCTTCTCCTCCACTTCAGCAACCAGGCAACTCCTGTCCCCACCACCAGCCCAAGCCACAATGGTCAGAGGTAAAGTGTCCGAGCAAATCAAACCATGGAGGTGCTGGCCTTCTGATTACTAAAAGCAGTGAAAATCCAAAGCCAAAGACAGGAGGCAAAATAAATTTTTATCTAATTAAGATAAAATTCTGTTTCTAGAATTCCCTTAGCCAAATCTATGTCACCTTCCCCACAAGAAATCAGGATATGGGAGAAATTTGTCACGTCTCAAGTCCATGGGAAAAAAATGTGTCAAGTTTTAGAGATCATTCAATGAAAAGTCCCGGTCAACATGCCCTAAGCTTCTAACCTGCCATCTCATGCCTCATTCTTAAGCATGAATGGACAGTGATGAATCATCAGGCATTTCAAGAAAGTGTCCAATGTGAAAAAGGGGAACCAAAAGAGACAAACAAATACACAGAAAATTGAAGAGAGAAAAAATAGGGAACAGGAATTATAAAATACTTAGTATGTTCTTCAAGAAATAAGAGAAGGTATTGCACCTGTCCTACATATATACATTTTAAAAAGAATGTGCTCCATGAAAGCAATAATCAGAGAATAAGAAAGATTTCTTGAGAAATTACAAGAATTTAGCCAATGGCAAAGTGAACCAACAGTCCACAAAATACCCCCTCTCACTTCTGAGATCAATT
The DNA here is from genome assembly GCF_001604975.1 of Cebus imitator. Lineage (NCBI taxonomy): Eukaryota > Metazoa > Chordata > Mammalia > Primates > Cebidae > Cebus > Cebus imitator. The sequence goes on from NW_016107517.1 coordinate 2,453,503, forward strand.
GCAAGTTCATGAGGGTCCCATAACCACCCTCAGGTTTGATAATTTGTTAGAAGGATTCACAGAACTCATTGAAAGTTGTCATACGAAGATGGCCGTTTAGGAACAGCTCAGGATTGCAGCTCCCAGTGAAAGCGCAGAGGGTGAGTGGACGCCGTGTTTTTATTGCCCACAGACTAGGAAATTCCCGGGCAGAGGTGCTCCACGGTCACCAGCGCGGCTGTTTCGGCCAGCGCGGCTGTGCCGGCCAGCGCCACTGCTTTGCCCCGCGCGGCTGCTTTGTCGGCGCCCTGGAGCCGCTGTTCTCCA
>NW_016107517.1:2459978-2509058 GCF_001604975.1 Cebus imitator
AACCTCCGCCTCTTGGGTTCAGGCAATTCTCCTGCCTCAGCCTCCTGAGTAGCTGGGATTACAGGCACGCACCACCACGCCCAGCTAATTTTTTGTATTTTTTTTTTAGTAGAGACGGGGTTTCACCATATTGACCAGGATGGTCTCGATCTCTTGACCTTGTGATCCACCCGCCTCGGCCTCCCAAAGTAGCATATTATTCTTATAATGTATATATGAAAGACAGGTTCAATATCTTCTTTTACTTCTTAAAGACTTGCATCGTGACTTACTGTCTCTCTAAGCCTTGATGTTTTTGAAGAGTGCAGGCCAGCTATTCCATGAAATGGGCTGCAATTTGAATTTGTCTGACTTTTTCTCATGATTAGATCTAGTCATGAATCTTTGGCAGGAATATCACAAAAAGAATGTAAGCCTTTCTCAGTGTCATAATATATCCTTTAAAGAAAAAGTCAGTGGTTTTTTGTATACTTGCTAAATTGTGCAACCATTGCCACCATTTAAATTTGACCAATAGAATGTGGCAGAAGTGACAAGCAATCCAAACCTAGGGCTCAAGAGATCTTTGTAGCTTCTACTCTCCTGCTGGGAATTTTCCCATCACCATGTGAACAAGGCCAAGCTGGCCTGCTGCAGGCTGAGAGGTCATGCAGAGAGAGTCCCCAGCCACCATGGTCACTGCAGCTGAACAGAAGCTCCAGACATGGGAGCCTCAGCTGAGCCAGCCCAGACAAGAAGAACCACCCAGCTGACCCATAAAATCATAAGAAAAAATCAAAAACTTTATTGTTTGAGACATTTAGTTTTGAGGTGGTTTGTTACCCAGCAAAAGCTAGTGGATAAATATGTGATCCAACAAATAGGAGGCTTCTCCCAAGAAAGCTGCAAACAAAGAATTCCCACAGTGGCAGCTGGGCCTACCCTTAACATTGCAGGGCCCAGGACAAGATTACAAATGCAGACCTACATACTTTATATCTAAATGCTTACAAGACACAAATAAAGCAACACACAGTTTACTAAATATGCATGCTCTCACTTTAGCAAATACACTAGGGTAACAATCTGAAAGCAGACAGCATGTTGGATTCCCACTTGGAGTTCTAGGTGAGATTGTGGAGACTTGGGGAGAGCCAGTCTGTAGCCCATTGTGGTGGTTGCTTTTATGTGTCAACTTTACTGGGCTATGAGATGCCCAGAGAGCTGGTTACATGGAGACACAGTAAGGGGGATGCCACTTTGCACTGTGCTTCCAGGGCAGCAGGCACTGCAAGACTCCTGACTGTCCTCCTGAAGCACATTCTGTGTCTATGCCTGGGCCCCATCCCTACCTGTTTCCTCTGTCAGGTTGCCCTGGGTATTATGGGCAGCTCCTAGCTGGGTATTACGGGCACTTATCTGGGCTTTTATATCTATGGTTAAACATAGAGTAGAAGTAGCTCCAATTTCCATAATTAAGTCAAGTCTCAGTATCTTTGAGTTGGAACATACCTTCAAAATCACCTAGTCAAGGACAGCTTCCCCTGCCACCTCTTATGTAAAATAATGGCATGAGCTCTTAATTTCTACCAAGCAAGAAGGAGCTGTGCTATAAGCCGCTTATTGCATTTGAGGCACCAGATACACATGGAACTTCAGCTGTCACTAAGAAGTGCTGGCAAGGCAAGAAGACAGGGCATTGAACAATTGAGTCAATATCAGGGCACTGAGAGGCACCTAATAGATGAAGGGCCTCAGACATGGCCTCAATCCCTCTTTATTTTTATTATAAAGAGTTTTGTTAATTATTAAAATTATGTAGACAATATACACTGATAAAAATATAAAACTAAAAGGGAGAAAGTAAAAATTCAACATTTGCATATAGACATTAACCTATTAATGATCGTCTCTTCATGTTTCTGTATATGAATGTGCACACTCACATACACAGATATCACATTTTACATACAGGGAATACATCCATGCTTCTCATTCTATAAATGCCTTTTATAAATAATCCTCTTACTTTTTTCTTATTTGTACCCCTCTGTACTAACAAAAGCTAGTTAACTGGTATGCATCCCTGCACACCCCTCTTGGAGCTCATTTATGTATACATAAATATAAGTAGGGATTTGAGGTCATTGTATGATAAAAGTAGATTTATATTCTATATTTTTCTCTACATCTTTCTCTTATCACTGAAGAATACATCATTGCAATGTTTAATTTTATGTATCGACTTGACTAGACCACAGGGGGCCCAAATAGTTGGTGAAAAATCATTCCAGATGTTTCTGTGAGGGTGTTTTTGGAATAAAATAGCATTTTAAATCTGTGGACTTGAGTAAAGCACTTCCATGATGTGGCAGGCCTCATCCAATTAGTTGAAGGCTTGGATAGAACAAGACCAGCCTCCCTAAGCAAGAGAGAATTCTCTAGCTGTTTGCCTTCAGACTTCATCTGTGTCATTGGCTCTCCTGCATGGCCCACACTGCAGGTTTGGACTTGCCAGTTTCCATAACCATGTGAGCCAATTCCTTACAATAAATACCTTTCTATACATATATGTATCCTATTGAGTCTGCCTCTCTACAGGATCCTTACTAATACAATCATGTTAAGCATAGAATCACTTTATGACCCAGAAATTCCAGTCCTATGTAGATACCCAAAAGAAGTGAAAACATATGTCCATACAAAAACCCATACACAATGTTCACAGCAACATTATTCATAATAGCCAAAGCGTGGAAATAACTCAAATGTCCATGAATGGATGGTTGAATAAATAAAATATGACATATCCATGCAATTCAATATTACTCAGAAAAAGCAGAAAGTATTGATACATGCTACAGTGTGGATGGACTTTGAATATATTATGCTAAGTAAAAGAAGCCAGACAAAGAATCACAATTTGTTGAATACGAAATGACCAGAATAGGCAAATCTATAGTAACAACAGATTGGTTAGTGGTTGCTTAGAGCTTAAGGATGGGGTAATTGAGGGCAGGGAGTAGCTGGAGTATGGGGTAATGGGGTTTCTTATTGGGATGATGAATATGTTCTAAACTTAGGTGGTGGTGATGGTTGTACAATTTTGTAAATATACTGAAAACCATTGAATTTTTTTTAAAAAAGCACCATGCCACTGAGAAAGGCTAACACCCCTTTTGTGATATTCCTACCAGAAACACACCATGAGCACTTAACCATGAGGAAACGTCAGACAAGCCAAAACTGAGAGGCATCCTACAGAATAACTGACCTGCACACTTCAAACACATCAAGGTCTGGAGAGGGAATAAAGGACTGAGGAAATGTCCCAGGTTGAAGAATGTCAAAGAGACATGTCAAGTAATTGCAATGCAGATCCTGGATTCAATCCCAGAGTTCTACTTTTTTTTCAATAAAGGACGTCAGTGGGACAATTTGCTGTGAACTTAATAACAGTATTATGCCAAAGCTCATTTCCTGACTTTGCTACTTATACTATGATTATGTTTAAATATGCCCCCACTTTGAAGAAATATATACTGAAATATTTAGGCAAAAAGAAGAATAATAAAAAGTTATCTATAGCCAGAGAGACAGAGCTAGCATACAAATATGGTAAAATCTGAAGGACTGGAGCATCTGAGAGAGGAGGAATAGAGAAATTGTTTGCATCTCTTTTGTAACTTTCCAGAAGGTCTTCAATTATTTCAGCATGAAAAGTTAAAAACACATCGTGACAATCTTTCCTAGTCACTGGTATAAGTCTGACTCATGCTTCCAGTGGCTGCATAACATTCTATTATCTGGATGAAAGAGATTTTTTCAAACATTTTTCCACTGACGGACTTTGGTCTTGCATCCAGTTTTTGGCACAAGATTTATGTGCATAAATCCTTACATGTTGGGGATTTTATTTTCATTAGGATAGGGTGCCAGAAGTAAGATTGCTGGGAAGAAAGTTATGTCATGTTTTTATCTAGTTTTTAAATCAATTATTTAAGTTGTATATATTTGTAGTGTCCCATATGATGTTTTGAAATATGTATACATTGTTAATGGCTAAATTGAGCTAATTATCAGGTGTCTTGCTTCACATACTTGTCACTTTTGTAGTGAGAACACAAAATCTAAACTCCTAGCAATTTTCTTTTTTTTTTTTTTTTTTGAGATGGAGTCTTGCTCTGTCACCCAGGCTGGAATGCAGCGGTGCAATCTCGGCTCACTGAAACCTCCACCTCCTGGGTTCCAGCAATTCTCCTGCCTCAGCCTCCTGAGTAGCTGGGATTACAAGCATGCGCCACCATGCCCAGCTAATTTTTTATTAGTAGTAGAGACAGGATTTCATCATGTTGACCAGGCTAGTCTCGAACTCCTGCAGTTTTTAAGAATATAATACATTGTTATTAACTATAATCTCCACGTTGTAAAAAGAAAATGGGTCACTTGAGGCCAGGCGTGGTGTCTCACACCTATAATTCCAGCATTTTGGGAGGCCAAGGCAGGCAGATTGCCTGAGGTCAGGAGTCTGTGAGCAGCCTTGCCAACATGGTGAAACCCTGTCTCTACTAAAAGTACGAAAATTAGCTGGGTGTGGTGGAGGATGCCTGTAATCACAGCTACTCAGGAGGCTGAGGCAGGAGAATCACTTGAACACAGGAGGCAGAGGAGGAAGAGACCTAGGATTGCACCACTGCAGTCCAGCCTGGGTGACCAGAGTAAGACTATGTCCTCCCCACCTACCCCAAATAAAGGTCTCTTGAATTTACTCCTCCTTTCTAGCTAAAATTTTGTGTTCTTTGACAAACATGTTTTCATGTGTGCCCCCCAACTCAGCCTCTGGAACCATCCTTTGATATTCTTTCTGCTTCTATGAGTTCAACTTTTTTAGATTCTAAAAATGAATGAGATCATGCAGTATTTGTCTGGCTTATTTCACTCATTACAATGTCCTTAAGGCTTATCTGTGTTGTCACAAATGATGGGATTTCCTTTTTTATGGCTGTGTAATATTCCATTGTGTATGTATACACCACATTTTCTTTATCCATTTATCAACTGAGGGACACCTAGGTTGATTCCACATATTCATATTTTTAGTTTTAATAGTCTCTGCTACATTGCTTTCCAAAAAGTCTACACAATTCATCTTTCAGTGGTATATGAAAACTTTCCCCTAATTTTTTGTCAATAATGGGTGTCACTCTTTTAATTTTTATAAATTACATTATTCTAATTTGCATTTCCTTGCTATTTATGAAGTTCTACATCTTTTTATAAATTTATCAGCCTTTCAATTTGCTTTTGTGAATATGAACTATTAATGTATTTTTCCCATTTTCTATTTATTTACTAATTTTTTCTGGAATTTTATGTTGCTTTTACCAATCTTTCAATGAAAAATTTCCTCCCTTCATTTTATCATTATCCAGTTGAATTCTACTTATAGTATAACTTGCCCTCCAGAAAATTTTGTGTAATCAAACATATTTGTCTTTTCTAATATATATTCTAGATTTATTGTTTTGGCTTCAAAAAGTCTCTCCAATTATAAGAGTAAAGTATAATTGCTTCAGTTTTCTTTTATAATTTTTATTGAATTATTTTTACATTTGTGTTTAATTTAGCTGGACTTTCTTTTTAAATATGGAATAAGGAAGATGTTTAACTTTATTTTCCTTTGATGAGTGGGAAGGGTTGCAGCAAGAAACAATAAATGAGTCACAAACCACCCAGAGGCACAGCATGAGTAGTGGGTAGAGCCAAACAGCCTGACTGGCAATCCCAGCTCTGCCATTTTCTAGCTGTGTGACCTTACACAAGCCACTTAACTTATCTGTGCCTTACTTCTCCCATTTGTAAAATGGAGTCATAATAGATCCTGCTTCAGTGTTGTTAGGACAATTCAATAGTTAATAAAGGTGCTTATAACAGTTCCCAGACCATGGTTGAAGTGAAATTTAGTATTGTTATTTTTTCAACTGCAAAACCTCTCACTTTACAAGTCTCTGGGTAGAGAAGTCTCAAATTCCTAGTCCACTCATGAGCAAGACTTGAGGCAGAAAGAGCAGCAGGTCCTCCCCTGGGCTCACTCAGCCATCACTGACCCCCCTCTGAGAGGTCCAAGATCTCCATCAACAAACTCTCTCCCTTCCACAAGGGCTCTAGGTTCTACTCCCCAGACTTTCATCCTACCCAGTAGAGAGTCCCACGGGACCAAGACCTGGCCCATCCCCGCCCACCTGCCAGCCAACCCTGCTATTGCTGCTTGGCTCAAAAGAGGAAGTAGGTTGTTGGTAGGAGTGGGTGAGAAGAGCATTGAGGTCATCTCCCAAACTTCCCCTTCCCTCCAACCCCCCTCAGCTCTTCCTGGTTCCAAAGCCAAGTGGCCAGGGGATGGGCAGGGTGGGTGAGTCCTCCAAGACCTCAGAACTTGGCCCCTGCCTTTGTAGTGTTTGTTTATGAGACTGTGAGTATATGGGGCACATGTGCACCTGCACACACACTCTCTCTTGTACACAATAAACCTCTGAACAGTTCTGTGAGGCTCTTTGTATCTTATGAAAAGATCAGTTTAAGGGCTAAGTTAGGAATGAACAAACGATAGTCCTTATAAATATTCATGTATTCACTGAAATAAAACAGTAATGCCCCAGGATGGAGGTGAGGGGGCAGTCACACAGGATATCCTTTCCCTGACCTCAGGTGAAGAACTTCTGCTCTAGAAACCACCCTCCCACCCACTCTCCGCCTCCACAGAGGAAGGAGAGAAGCGAAAGGGTCTGGTGGGGCAGAGAGCCATTGGTGCACAGCTCTCATTGAGTAGCTAGAACCTGAGAAATGGCAGCCATCACTGGAGAGCTGTCTGTGTTTTTACCTTTTCACCCTAGTTTGGTGCCAGAAAGTTATCCTGAGTGACATGGTTTGGCTCTGTGTCCCCACCCAAATCTCATCTTGAATTGTAATCCCCATAATCCCCACACGTCAAGAGAGGAACCTGGTAGAAACTGATTAGATCGTGAGGGTGATTCCCCCATGCTGTTCTCAGGATAGTGAGTTCTCAGGAGATCTGATGGTTTTAAAAAGGGCTTGTCCTCCTTCCCCTCATTCTTCTCCCTTGCCTGCCACCATGTAATACATGCCTCCTTCCCCTTCTGCCATGATTGTAAATTTCCTGAGGCCTCCCCATCCATGCAGAACCATGAGTCAATAAAACCTCCTTTCTTTATAAATTACCCAGTCTCAGTATCTCTTTATAGAAGTGTGAGAATGGACTCATACACTGGGTAATTATGTCTGTTCTGCCAACCCTACGTTTTTCTCAGGTATCTAGAGCAGGAAGAGAGATCAGGGGCTGGTGCTACTATTCTTAAGTCTTCTTGACTATAAAGCCATGTTGTCCATGCAGAGTTTGAGGATAAATGAGCAACAGAAAGGAAGAGACCTAGCACATGGTCCCACCTCTACCCAGACTTACCACTCATGGTGCCCTGGTGCTAGGCACCTTTCTTCTGACAGCTAAAGAGAAAGTTTAAAATATTTGGAAGCACTTTGTCTCTGACATTAAAGTCCTCTCCAGCCCAAGAACAAATGAGAAAGAAGCCGTTGTAAGAAGGGAAATGGAAAAGCACCCAAGGGCTGAGATGATGTCCCCCGCCTTTCATTCCCTGCTCATCTCTGACCTCACAGTGGAATCACCTAACGACGGCGTCCAACTCAGGCAAGTACATTTGCTTTAAAGCCACCCAAGGGTAGAGAAAGCATGAATTCAACAGGCTGCCAGTGCTCAAACAGCAAAGTGGCATTCCTGTCTTCTAATGAAGGTCCCAAAGAAGGAGTTCCTTCCACTCCCCTCCTGACACCTCGCCTGGGCACATTGGGGTCAGGCTCCTGAGAGCTGCCAGGAGACACATGGCCCATGCATCCTCTCCACATATGCTTCCTGGTCACTTAGTTTGGACTCAAGCCTGAGCGATCCTGATGAGAGTCCACAGAGAACGAACACCTCCATCTACTGCAGCCCGTAGACACACACACACAATTCTGCCTTCTGAACAGCCCAGGTAAACAATTCCTTGGGAGACGAAAACTGTCCCACTGGTAGCAACATCTAAAATGGAAGAGGGTCCCACCCATAACAGTCCCCACCTCTGCTCACCACCCTGGCTTATCCCTATGCTCTGCTGACTTGAAGCCAGGGGCTTTGCTCCTTCCTCAGGGCTCATTCAGCAGAGCCAGCTCCAAGGTCCAGTCACACAGCCCAGTGAGTGAGTCCTGGGCTCCCTGGGAGCACCCATTGAAACCTGCTTTTCATATGTCCCAAAAACGTTTTGCCCACAATGGTCTGGCTATTCACTCCTCAGGCACCATTTCCCAGATACTGGAGACTGTTAATCCGCAGGGAATACCCTTCCCAATGGGAGTGGTCTGCTGTGGAGAAATTCTGGGAAACAGCAAATAGTCCAAAGGAAAACACCCCATTGTAACATGCAACTGTCAATGAGCATGACCTAACAGTTCCCAGAAGTCAGATATTTCAAAGATTAATGTTCCTTTCCTGGAAAGAAAATGGGAGAAATATTTTATCCCCAGACTGTATTTCCTGGATTCACAAAATACCTTCCTCTCATTAAAGCATGTGTTTGCAGAACCTAATTTACCTTGCCGACTTAGTCTTTCTTCATGGTAGGACAGGGCATTTCACCACTTGTCAGTTTGGCTCCCCACATTGGTCATTTGAAACCTTTCCCTGAAAACTATGCAAATGCAACCCAGAGGCAGACACTGCCATCAATCACCCCGAAGCATAGGGCTGGTGCTCAGAAGTGATGCTGTCAAGAATATTGTCTCACATAGAAATTTTCAAAACACGTCTTCTTGTTCGAATTTAAAAATCAAGCACCCAGGTGGATTAAGCCCTTTGCTCATCTCAGGCCCTCTCAGTGTGGCTGCCTTCGCCCACTCAGGCTGCTACAACAAAATGCTATAGACCAGTGATTCATAGACAATAGAGAAGTATTTCTCACAGTTCTGGAGGCTGAAAGTCCAAGATCAAGGCACTGTCTGATTTGGTGTCTGCCGAGGGCCCACTTCCTGCTTCAGAGATGGCTCTGCCCTCAGGACCTAATCACCTTCCAAAGTTTTTCACGTAACCACTCCACCTCCTAATACCATCACCTAAGGGGTGAGGATTTCAATGGAGGAATTTTGGAGGGGCACAAACATTCAGACTGTAGCAATGGCAAAAACAAATTATGTGAGATGCTAGAAGAGCTCCAAAAATGAACTCTGTTACAAATCAAGGGACTCAATTCACCCAGTTTCAACCGAAGTGGAAGCTTTTCCACTGCAAACGATTGGCTAGAAGTGGGAAGTGAAAACGGGGGTAAGGAGGAGAGTGAGGAGTGAAGGAAAATGTAGCACAAAGGCCAGAAGGCAGGAAGGGAAGAGTCCACGGAGGCCGGCAGACAGAATTTAAGGAGACACCAATCAATTCAGATGTGGGGTTTTTTTGCACCCATGGTCCAATGCACATGTGCTTGGGAGGAGAGTTGTAATTGTATAAAGTGAGATGGGGCAGGGACTTGATTGTGTTTGCAAGGTGGGGGTAAAATTACTTACTGCATAGTTACTTACAGTAGCCTTGAAACTTGGGTAGAATGGGAGAAAGACAAGTATGGCCCAGGGATAATCAGAGTTGCGATGCTTGAAGAAATCAGCTCAAAAGACAAAAATTGTAGTTACAGAGTAGGACACACAAAATGGAGATTATGAAGAATTTCTAGTTTTTCATATAAGCACTGCACTCCTATTCCTCCACCATTTTACAGATAGGAAAATGGAAGTAAAGAGAGGTTAAGTCAATTGCCACAGATCTCATGGCAGGGAAGAGGCCCAGCTAGGATTTGAACTCAGGCTGTTTAAGTCTGGCTATAGAACCCACACTCTGAACCATTACAGTATGCTACTATTGAACCAAAAAGACATAAGAACACTTCAAGATTTTCAAGCCCAAAAACATACTCTAGAACTAAAACATATTTTCAAGTCAAATATTCAGTAGATGACTTCAAATTGTCTGTTAAAATTACTGTTGAGGCCTGGAGCAAGCAAGCTGGTCACCACTGGTGCTGAGCAACATCAAATGGAAGAAAAAATAGGGCAACTATGGAGCCATGGTACAGAGGGATGGCAATCGGGAGAGAAGCTGAGAGACCTGGAGGACAATCCAGGCACTGACATGCAAGTGACAGGAGTTCCTGAAGGAGTTGGAAAGCAGCAGACTTTCAGGAGTGAGACAACAAACAGACAACGGACAGTCACTTCCCTGAGCCTAGAAAACACAGTATGAGGAATGAGAAGACTTACACATCCTATTTTAATGCCTTAATGTAACCTTATGCTTATTACTTATTTTGTTCTGTTGTTTATTATTTTCCCTCTTCCTCGAGTTTGCTAGTGTGATCTCTTGGAAATACGTTTTCTTTCCCCACTGTTAATTTGGGCATTCAGTTGTATATTTCCATTCTATCTGTTTCCTTTATATCTTCTGGTGTTCAAAATCAACTCTATTTCTTTATTATGTATGAAAATAATTTACAATTATTCCCTCTCCAGGAACTCCATTTCCTTTCTACTGTCAGCCCCCGGCGTGGGACCTGTAGAGCACATCATGTCCCTACTCTCTCCCTGTCAGCCTAGGCAAGATGTTTAAAGTGACTTACTTTCCCCTCTGCTTCTCCAATCCCTAACTGCTACATTTTTCTGAAAGCATTTAGTAATTATCATTTCAGAATATGATTGGAACTTCCCAGGAATACGTTTCATATTTTCAGAATTATTGTGTGTAGACCCTATAGTATAAATTCTCAATCAGAGGCCAGGCATGGTGGCTCATGCCTGTAATCCCAGCACTTTGGAAGACCAAGGCAGGTGGATCACTTGAGGTCAGGAGTTCAAGACCAGCCTGGCCAACATGGTGAAACCCCCGTCTCTACTAAAAATACAAAAATTAGCGGGGCATGGTGACAGGTGCCTGTAATCCCAGCAACTCAGAAGGCTGAGGCAGGAGAATTGCTTGATCTCAGGAGGCGGAGGTTGCAATGAGCCAAGATCACGCCATTGCACACCAGCCTGGGTGACAGAGAAAGACTCCATCTAAAAAAAAAAAAAAAAATGCCAGTCAGACACACATGCACACCCCCTCCAAAGGTTTATTGATCACTACTGTTTCCCGTCTTTAAAGGCCATTATTAGTGTGATGTCTCCTCCTCACATGGGGTATGCAGGCGATAACACATCTTCCTCCTTGCTTGTCTCCATAGGCCACCCTGAAGAGTGGCTGGCATCTTAGCTGAGTGTAGGATTCTCCTCCTCCTTGCATATCTCTACAACATTTCCCACGAGCTATCTTACATCATTGCTGGTTGCCTCTACACACCTCCATTGGCAGAGGACACCTGGATGCTTGCATCTGGTTTCTCCTGGATTCCACGCCATGCTCTTTTCCTTTTGTTGATTTTAATCACTCTCCTTTCACTGAGCCACAGCCATGAGTAGGAGGTATTTTCTCAGTCCTATGAGTCCTTTTGGCAAACTTCAGGACTGAGGTGGGCTTGGAAATCCCGGCATACAATAATAACATTAAAGATGGCTGAATTTAAGATGGTTGCATGTACTTAGAAGGACAAAAAGGGCAAAGTGAACATGATTGAATAATGAAGGCAAAACATATTAAGAAGATTCTGCTGCTTTCCTATGCTTCTGTAGCAAATTATCACAAACTTAGTGGCTAAAAGTGATATAAATATATTACCTTACAGTTTTGGAGGTCAGCGCTTTTAAATTTGTAAAGAAATCAAAACAAAGTGTTGGCAGGGCTGTGCTTCCTCCAGAGGGTCTGGTGAGAATGGGTTTCCTTGCCCTTTTCAACCTGCTAGAGGCCGCCTGCATTCCTTGGCTCTGGACTTTTCCTACATCTTCAAAGCCAACAACAAATCATCTCCAGCCCTCTCATCTGATTTCATCATCACATCGCTATTTTCCGCTCTGTTGCTCTTGCCTCTTTTTTTGAAGACCCTTGTGATTGCATTGGGTTTACCCAGATAATTCAGGATAACCTCCCCATCTCAAGATCCTTGACTTAGTAACATCTGTAAAGTCCCTTTAGACAAGGGAATATATTCACAACTTTCGAGGATCTGGACATAGACATCTTTAGGGAACCATTAGCCAGTCTGTCACGAAGATACACTATGCTTTTATCAATGTATTCTAAACACGCATGAGATACACAGGTGAGGCAAAAATATTTAAAATGTAGGAGAGAAACAACCTAGCTGTCCATTAAAAGTAAAATGAATAAGCAAATTGTATTTTATTTATATGATGGAATATTATACAAAAATAAGAATGAACTGAACTCTGCACTAAATGGAGGCATCTCACAAATAATGTTGGATAAAAGAAGTCAGGAGAAATTGTTACATATCAAATAATTGTTTGATAAAAGAAGTCAGGAGAAATAATTACATATCAAATAATTCCATTTATATGAAGTTGAAAACAAGACAAAACTAATCTGTCGTCTTAGCAAGGGGGTAGTAGTTACCTGTGAAGAACAAGAATAGTAATTGGTAGAGACACAAGGGGATTTTTGAGTCACTAGCAAATTCTGATTTCTTGGTCTGAGTGCAGGTTACATGGGTATGTTTAGTTTGGGAAAATTTGCCAAGCTGTATCCGTAAGATCCAGCGTTTTTCTGCGTGCGTGTTATACTTCAAAAAAAAGATCATACTAAGAAGTACAGGAGAACTTAATAAGTAAAACTTAATAAGTAAAGTAAGGATACGTTAATAAGATTACTATTATATTCTATTTCTGGGACAAGATAGTATAGTACTGCTTTTCCTGCTCCTCCCATGTAAATACAACTAAGTACTCTGGAGGTAATTCAACAATCACACAAGGATTCTGAAATGTGGAAAGAGGGTGGACTGAACAGGATCCTCAGGTCTTAAAAGGACATCACTGAGTGCTCCCTGAGTTTTCTTTTTTTAAAAAAAATCTTCCCTGTACCCCTGAACTGGGCATTGAAGAGGCCTATAACTCAGAACTGCCAATAGGAATAGACACAAAAATAATAACAACAAGAAAATCCCTTGCTGTCTGGCCAAATAACTAGCAAAGGAAAAGCTCAGCAGGAACTTTGAGGAAGCACTTGTTCATAGTGGTGTGACACCTGACTCCCTGCAGTTGAGGGACTCAGCCCCTGCCCCACACTAGATGGCAGTAGGAGAACCGCTCCAGCTCACCAATGGCACCAGCAGGCCCAGTGTCTTCCAAACCTCCACCTAGGGCCAGAGAGCTTCCTAGACTCCATGACTCCTGCCCTCTACCCAGTGGCAGAAGGCAGCCCAAGAGAGGCCTCCCTCCCTAGCAGTACCTGGAGAGATAGAGAGGGAAGCCCATCAGCACCAGTTGGCTTTAGGCCAAGGAAAATGTACTCCATCCTGCAGGTCCAGCATCCCCCCTCCTACACCTAGTAACACCAGAAGGACCAGGGAAGCACCTTTTGTTCCTGTGAGTAGGACCATTAGGAAGTTAACAGGAGCTCAAAGGGGACCAGAAAATGAATAGACCAGAAAAATATTTCAGGGTCTACACAAACTAAGTTGTCATTGAAATCACAGCCCACAAAAGTAGACCAGAATCTAAACATTAAACCAAAATATGGCAATTGCCTGCTAAAATAGAAATTTTAAGTAAGATCAAGACTCTCAGAAAATCATTCATTCCACCAAAAACCAGGTAAGTCATAACTAAAGTGAATTAAAAAAAAAAAAAATTAACTGACAGCAATACTGAGATAAATCACACAGTGGACTTATCTGACAAAGACATGAAGCTACCACCATAACATTGCTTCAAGTAACTACAAACTCATTTGAAACAAATTTAAGAATATAAAATACTATCAAAATAAAATAGAAATTATTTTAAAAATGAAAATGTTTGATATGGTTTGTCTGTGTCTCCACCAAGATACAACTTGAATTGTATCTCCCAGAATTCCCACATATTGTGGGAGGGACCCAGAGGAAGGTAATTGAATTATGGGGGCCAGTCCTTCCCATGCTATTTTCATCATAGTGAATAAGGCTTATGAGATCTGGGGGGTTTATCAGGGGTTTCTGCTTTTGCTTCTTCCTCATTTTTCTCTTGCCACCACCATGTAAGAAGTGCCTTTCACCTCCCGCCATGATTCTGAGGCCTCCCCAGCCACGTGGAACTGTAAGTCCAATTATACCTCTTTTTCTCCCTAGTCTTGGATATGGCTTTATCAACAGTGTGAGAACAGACTAATACAATGTCATAAGTGAAAAATATAATAAAACTCACTGGATGAGCTCAGTATTAGAGATAAAAAAAGACAGATTCGTTAAAAGAGAATTTATTTTGTCTAAACAACAGAGAGAATATAGACTAAAAAAAAAAAAGTGAATAGACTCAGAGACCTAACATTTGTGTAATGAGTATTGTAGAATAAGAGGAGCAAGAATGTGAGATTGAAAAAATATTCAAAGAAATAATGGTTTAAAAATTCCCAAATTTTGTGAAAATCATAAAACTAGAGATTCAGGAAGCTTAGTGAACCCCAATCAGGATAAATCTTTAAAAATCCAGGCCAAAAATAATAATTAAACTTCTGAAAATTAAAGGGAAAAAAAAATTCTGAAATACAGCCAGAGAAAGAAAAAATGTGAGCCACTGCCTAAAGGGAAACAATGATTTGAATGAAAACAGGTTTCTTATCTGAGGCCATGGAGGCCAGAAGTCCTCAATATTTTGCAAGTGAGTACTGAAAGAAAAGAAATGTCAACCAAGAACTCTATGTCCAGTAAAACTATTCTTCAGAAATGAAGGGAGAATAAAGGTAAAGGAAAGGTAAATAAAACCTTCAGGTAAAGGAAAACCAAGGTAATTTGTTGCTCACAGAACTACCCTTGAAGAATGGTTAAAGGAAGTTTTTTCACTGTGATTTTGATGGCATTTCCCTAATGATTAATGACAGGGAGCATGTTTTCATGTGCTTGTTGGACATTTGTATATCTTCCTTGGAGAAATGTCTATTTAAGTCCTTTGCTCATTTTTATTTTTTATTTTTATTTTTAGAGACAGAGACACTGCCTCTGTCATCCAGGCTGGAGTACAGTGGAATGATCGTAGCCATAAACTCCTGAGCTCAAGCTATTCTCCCATCTCAGCCCCCTGAGTTGCTAGGACTACAATGTGTGCCACCATGCCCCGGGTACTTTTTTAAAATTTTTATGTAGAGACATCATCTTTCTTTGTGTACAGGCTGGTTATGACCTCCTGGGCTCAAGCAATCCTCCAACCTCAGACTCCCAAACTGCTGGGATTTCAGATGTGAGCTACTGGGTCCAGCCTCTTTGCCCATTTTTAATTAGGTTTTTGTTGTTGAACTGTAAGAGTTCTTTATATAATCTGGAAAACAAACACTTAGATATATGACTTGGAAACATTTTCTCCCATTCCATGGGTTGTCCTTTTTATTTTCTTGATGTACAAAATTTCTCATTTTTGATGAAGCCCAAATTATCTATTTGTTATTCTGTTGCTTGTGCTTTGGGTGGCATATCTAAGAGTCCATTGCTAAATTCAAGGTCATGTTATACTACCTTCTTTTTTCCTACAAGAGTTTTATAATTTTAGCTCTTAAATTTAGGTCTCTGATCCACTTGAAGCTAATTTTTGTATATGTTATGGGGTAGAGGTCTGATTTCATTCTTTTGTATGTAAAAATTTGTCTCAGCACAATTTGTTGAAGAATCTTCTTGCCCCATTGAATGGACTTGGCACCCTTTTAAAATAAAACAATTGGAAATAGATCTATAGGTTTATTTTTGGACTCTCAGTTCTATTCCATTAGTATACATAGCTGTCTTTATTTAAACCAACCACATCATTTTGATTATTGTAGCTTTGTAATAAGTTTTAACAACAGGAAGTGAGAATCTTCCAACTTTGTCTTCTACAAGATTGTTTTGCTATTATTGCCTTCGGTATGAATTTTAGGATCAGCTTTTCCATTTTAAGAAAAAGTAAAGGCTACTGAAATTTTGGGGGGGATTCCACTGAATTCTTAGATCACTTTGAGTAGTATTTTCATCTTAACTATGTTAAGTCTTTTAAGCTGTAAACATAAAATATCTTGTCATATATTCAAGTGTTCATTAGTTTTTCTCAACATGTTTCATAACTTTCAATGTAGAAGTCTTACACCTCCTTAGTTAAATTTATTCCTAAGTATTTTATTCTTTATGATTCTATTGTAAATGGAATTGTTTTCTTAATTTCACATTTGTACTGGTCACTTTTAATGTGTAGAAATAAAAATGACTTTTTTCATGTTGATCTTATATCCTGCTACTTTGCTGAACTTGTTAATTAGCTCTTATACGTTTTTGTGGATTATCTAAGATTTTATACATATAAGATAATATCATCTACAACAAGAAACAATTTTACTTCTTTCTTTGAAATGTAGATGCCTTTTATTATTTTTTATTAATTTATTTTTATGTTTGGTGGTGTTATGTTTCGAAAGAGGGTTTTAATTCATTATCCAGGCTGGAGTGCAGTGGCACAATCTCAGCTGACTGCAACCTCCACCTCCCAAGTTCAAGTGATTCTTGTGCTTCAGCCCCCTAAGTAGCTGGAATTACAGGTGTTCACCACCACGCCCAGCTAATTTTTGTATTTTTAGTGGAGACAGGGTTTCATCATGTTGGCCAGTCTGGTCTCGAACTCCTGACCACAAGTAATCCATCCACTTCAACCTCCCAAAGTGCTGGAATTACAGGCATGAGCCACTGTGCCTAGCCTATTTTTTTTTTAATTATACTCTAAGTTCTGGTATACATGTGCAGAATGTGCAGGTTGGTTACATAGGTATATAAGTGCCATGGTGGTTTGCTGCACTCATCAACCTGTCATCTACATTAGATATTTCTCTTAATGCTATCCCTTCCCTAGCACCCCACCCACCAAGAAGCCCCGATATGTGATGTTTCCCTCCCTGTGTTCAGATGTTCTCATTGTTCAATTTCCACTTATGAGTGAGAACATGTGGTGTTTGGTTTTTGGTTCTTGTGTTAGTTTGCTGAGAATGATGGTTTCTAGATTCATCCATGTCCCTGCAAAGGATATGAACTCATCCTTTTTTATGGCTGCATAGTATTCCAAGGTGTATATACGCCACATTTTCTTTATCAAGTCTATCCTTGATGAGCATTTGGGTTGGTCCACGTCTTTGCTATTGTGAATAGTGCTGCAATAAACATATATGTGCATGTGTCTTTATATTAGAATGATTTATAATCCTTTGGGTATATACCCAGTAATGGAATTGCTGGGTCAAATGGTATTTCTGGTTCTAGATCCTTGAGGAATCGTCACACTGTCTTCCACAATGGTTGAACTAATCTCCACTCCCACCAACAGTGTAAAAGCATTCCTATTTCTCCACATCCTCTCCAGCATCTGTTGTTTCCTGACTTTTTAATGATCGCCATTCTAACTGGCATGAGATGGTAACTCATTGTGGTTTTGATTTGCATTTCTCTAGTAACCAGTGATGATGAGCTTTTTTTCATATGTTAGTTGGCCACATAAATGTCTTCTTTTGAGAAATGTCTGTTCATATCCTTTGCTCACTTTTTGATAGGGTTGTTTGGTTTTTTCTTGTAAATTTGTTTAAGTCCCTTGTAGATTCTGGATATAGGCCCTTTGTCAGATGGATAGATGGCAAAAATTTTCTCCCATTCTATAGGTTACCTATTCATGCTGATGATCATTTCTTTTGCTGTGCAGAAGCTCTTTAGTTTAATTAGATCTCATTTGTCAATTCTGGCTTTTGTTGCCCTTGCTTTTAGTGTTTTAGTCATGAAGCCTTTTGCCCATGCCTATGCCCTGAATGGTAGTGCCTAGGTTTTCTTCTATGGTTTTTATGGTTTTAGGTTTTATATTTAAGTCTTTAATCCATCTTGAGTTAATTTTTGAATAAAGTGTAAATAAGGGGTCCAGTTGCAGTTTTCTGCATATGGCTAGCCAGTTTTCCCAATACCATTTATTAAATAGAGAATCCTTTCCCTCCTGCTTTTGTCAGGTTTGGCAAAATGAGATGGTTGTAAATATGTGGTGTTACTTCTGAGGCCTCTGTTTTCTGTTCCATTGGTCTATATATCTGCTTTGGTACCAATACCATGCTGTTTTGGTTACAGTAGTCTTGTAGTATAGTTTGAAGTCAGGTAGCATGAGGCCTCCTGGTTTGTTAATTTTGCTTAGGATTGTCTCGGCTATACGGGCTTTTTTTTGGTTCCATGTGAAATCTAAAGTAGTTTTTTCTAATTCTGTGGAGAAAGTTAATGGTAGTTTGATGGGGATAGCATTTAATCTATAAATTACTTTGGGCAGTATGGCCATTTTCACGCTATTGATTCTTCCTATCCATGATCATGGAATGTTTTTCCATTTGTTTGCATCCTCTTTTATTTCCCTGAGCAGTCGTTTGTAGTTCTCCTTGAAGATGTCCTTCACATCTCTTGTAAGTTGTATTCCTCAGTATTTTATTCTCTTTGTAGCAACTGTGAATGGAAGTTCACTCATGATTTAGCTCTTTGTTTGTCTATTATTGTTGTATAAAAATGTTTCTGATTTTTGCACATTGACTTTCTATTCTGAGACTTTGCTGAAGTTGCTTGTTAGCTTAAGGAGATATTGGGCTGAGACACAGGGTTTTCTAAATAGACAATCATGTCATCTGCAAGCAGAGACAATTTGACTTCCTCTCTTCCTATTTGAGTACGCTTGGTTTCCTTCTCTTGCCTGATTTCCCTGGCCGAAACTTTCAATACTATGTTGAATAGGAGTGGTGAGAGAGGGCATTCTTTTGAGATACATTCCATCAATATCTAGTTTATTGAGAGTTTATAGCATGAAGAGCTGTTGAATTTTATCAAATGCCTTTTCTGCATCTATTGAGATAATCATGTGGTTTTTGTCACTGGTTCTGTTTATGTAATGGATTACTTTTATTGATTTGCATATGTTGAACCAGCCTTGCATCCCAGGGATGAAGCTGACTTGATTGTGGTGGATAAGCTTTTGATGTGCTGCTGGATTCAATTTGGCAGTATTTTACTGAGGATTTTCACATCAATGTTCATCAGGGATATTGGCCTGAAATTTCCTTTTGTGTGTGTGTATGTCTCTGTCAGGTTTTGATATCAGGAAGATGCTGGCCTCATAAAATGGATTATGGAGGATTCTCTCTTTTCTATTGTTGGAATAGTTTCAGGAGGAATGGTACCAGCTCCTCTTTGAACCTCTGGTAGAATTCAGCTGTGAATCTGTCTGGTCCTGGTCCTGGGCTTTTTATGGTTGGTAGGCTGTTAATTACTGCCTCAATTTCAAAACTTCTTATTGGTCTATTCAGGAATTCAACTTCTTCCTGGTTCAGTCTCAGGGGGATGTATGTGTCTAGGAATTTATCTATTTCTTCTACATATTCTAGTTTATTTGCTTAGAGGTGTTTATAGTGTTCTTTGATGGTAGTTTGTATTTCTGTGCGATCAGTGGTGATATCCCCTTTATCATCTTTTATTGTATCTATTTGATTCTTCTCTCTTTTCTTCATTATTAGTCTGGCTAGCGGTCTATCTATTTTGTTAATCTTTTCAAAAAACAGCTCCTGGATTCATTGATTTTTTGAAGCGTTTTTTCATGTCTCTATCTCCTTCAGTTCTGCTCTGATCTTAGTTATTTCTTATCTTTCTGCTAGTTTTTGAATTTGTTTGCTCTTGCTTCTCTAGTTCTTTTAATTATGATGTTAGGGTGTAAATTTTAGATCTTTCCCATTTTCTCTTGTGGGCATGTAGTGCTATAAATTTCCATGTAAACACTGTTTTAGCTGTGTCCCAGAGATTCTGATATGTTGTCTTTCTTCTCACTGGTCTCAAAAAACTTACTTATTTCTGCCTTTTGTTATTTACTTAGTAGTTATTCAGGACCAGATTTTCCATTTCCATGTAGTTGTGCAGTTTTGAGTGAGCTTCTTAATCCTGAATTCTAATTTGATTCCACTGTTGACTGAGAAACTGTTTATTATGATTTTCATTCTCTTGCATTTGCTGAGGAGTGTTTTACTTCCAATTATGTATTGACCACAGGTCAATTTTAGAATAAGTGTGATGTGTTGCTGAGAATAATGTATATTCTGTTGATTTGCAGTGGAGAGTTCTGTAGATGTCTATTAGATCCACTTGGTCCAGAGCTGAGTTCAAGTCCTGAATATCCTTGTTAATTTTCTGTCTCATTGATCTGTCTAATATTGACAGTGGGGTGTTAAAGTCTCCCACTATTATTGTGTAAGAGTCTAAGTCTCTTTGTAGGTCTCTAAAAAATTGCTTTATGAATTTGAGTGTTCATGTATTGTGTGCATATATATTTAGGATAGTTAGCTCTTGTTGCATTGATCCCTTTTCCATTATGCAATGCCCTTCTTTGTCTTTTTTGTTCTTTGTTGGTTTAAAATCTGCTGTATCAGAAACTAAGATTCCAACACCTGCTTCCTTTTTGCTTTCCATTTGCTTGGTAAATATTCTTTCATCCCTTTATTTTGAGCTTATGTGTGTCTTTATACATGAGATGGATCTCCTGAATACAGCACATTGATGGGTCTTGATTCTTTATCCAATTTGCCAGCCTGTGTCTTTTAATTGGGGCATTTAGCCCATTTACATTTAAGGTTAATATTGTTATGTGTGAATTTGATCCTGTCATTATGATGCTAGCTGGTTATTTTGCCCATTAGTTGATGTAGTTTCTCCATAGTGTCAACAGTCTTTACAAGTTGGTATGTTTTTGCAGTGGCTGGTAACAGCTTTTCCTTCCCATATTTATTGCTTCCTTCAGGAGTTCTTGTAAGGCAGATCTGGTCGTGACAAAAATCTCTCACCATTTGTTTGTCTGTAAAGAATTTTATTTATGCTTTGATTATGAAGCTTAGTTTTGCTGGATATGAAATTCTAGGTTGAAAATTATTTAAGATTGTTGAATATTGGCCCCCACTCTCTTCTGGCTTGTAGTGTTCCTCAGAGAAATCTGCTGTTAGTTTGATGGGCTTCCCTTTGTGGGTAACCCAACCCTTCTCTCTGGCTGCCCTTAAAATTTTTTCCTACGTTTCAACCTTGGTGAATCTGACAATTGTGTGTCTTGGGGTTGCTCTTCTCAAGGAGTATCTTTGTGGTGTTCTCTGTATTTCCTGAATTTGAATGTTGGTCTGTCTTGCTAGGCTGGGGAAGTTCTCCTGGATAATATCCTGAAGAGTGTTTTCCAACTTGGTTCCATTCTCCCTGTCACTTTCAGGTACACCAATCAAACATAGGTTTGGTCTTTTAACGTAGTCCCATATTTCTTGAAGGACTTGTTCATTCATTTTTATTCTTTTTTCTTTAATCTTGTCTTCACGTTTTGTTTCATTAAGTTGATCTTCAATCTCTGATATCCTTTCTTCCACTTGATTGATTTGGCTATTGATACTTGTATATGTTTCACGAAGTTCTCGTGCAGTTTTTCAGCTCCATCAGGTCATTTATGTTCTTCTCTAAACTGGTTATTCTAGTTTGCAATTCCTCTAACCTTTTTTTTCAAAGTTCTTAGCTTCCTTGCATTGAGTTAGAACATGCTCCTTTAGCTCAGAGGAGTTTGTTATTACCCACCTTCTGAAGCCTACTTCTGTCCGTTTGTCAAACTCATTCTCCATCTGACTTTATTCCCTTGCTGGTGAAGAGTTGTGATCCTTTGGAGGAGAAGAGGCATTCTGGTTTTTGAAATTTTCAGCCTTTTGTGCTGGTTTTTCCTCATCTTTGTGGATTTATCTATTTTAGTCTTTGATGTTGGTGACCTTTGGATGAGGTTTTTGAATGAACATCCTTTTTGTTGATGCTGATGCTATTCCTTTCTGTTCATTAGTTTTCCTTCTAATAGACAGGCCTCTCTGCTGCAGATCTGCTGGAGTTTGCTACAGGTCCACTCCAGATCCTATTTGCTTGGGTATCGCCAGCAGAGGCTGCAGAACAGCAAAGATTGCTGTCTGTTCCTTCCTCTGGAAGCTTCATCCTAGAGGGGCACCTGCCACATGCCAGCCAAAGCTCTCTGGTATGAAGTGTCTGTCGACTCCTGCTGGGAAGTGTATCCCAGCGAGGAGGGACCCACTTGAGGAGGCATCTGTCCCTTAGCAGAGCTGGAGCACCGTGCTGGGAGGAGACATGCTGCTCTCTTCAGAGCTGGCAGACAGGAATGTTTAAGTCTGCTGAAGCTGCACCCACAGCTGCCCCTTCTGCCGGGTGCTCTGTCCCAGGGAGATGGGAGTTTCTGCCTTTTTTTCAGTGATGCCCTTCTCAGAGAGGAGGAATCTAGAGAGGCAGTCTGAGTACAGCTGCTTTTGGAGCTGCGGTGGGCTCCACCCAGTTTGAACTTCCTGGCAGCTTTGTTTACACTGTGAGGGGAAAACCACCTACTTAAGCCTCAGTAATGGCAGATGCTCCTACCCTCACCGAGCTCCGGCATCCCAGGTTGACTTCAGACTGCTGTTCTGGCAGTGAACATTTCAAGCCAGTCAGTCTTAGCTTGCTGGGCTCTGTGGGGTTGGGATCCACTGAGTTAGACCACTTGGCTCCCTGGCTTCAGCCTCCTTTCCAGGGAAGTGAATGGTTCTGTCTTGCTGGCATTACAGGTGGCACTAGGGTATTAAAAAAAAAAAAAAAAACTGCAGCTAGCTCGGCGTCTGCCCAAACAGCCACCTAGTTTTATGCTTGAAACCCATAGTCCTGGTGGTAAAGCACTGAGGGACTCGCCTGGTCTGTATGTTGCAAAGACTGTGGGAAAAGCATAGTATCTGGGCCAGAATGCACCATTCCTCATGGCACAGTCCCTCAGGGCTTCCCTTGGCTAGGGGAGGGAGCTCCCTGACCCTTTGCACTTCCCAGGTAAGGTGATGCCTCATTCTGCTTCAGCTCACCTCTGTGGACTGCACCCACCATTTAACCAGTCCCAGTGAGTTGAGCCAGGTACCTTAGTTGGCAATGCAGAAATCACCCACCTTCTGCATTGATCTTGCTGGGAGCTGCAGACCAAAGCTGTTCCTATTCGGCCATCTTGCCATCCACCTCCCAGCCTATTTTTATTTATGTTTTTAAATGTTATTTTTGTTTAATTGCTCTGGCTAGAACTTCCAGCAGGATGTTGAGTAGAAGTGGCAAAAGGTGGCATTCTTGTCTTATTTATAATTTTAGGGGAAACTATTTCAGCCTTTCACTCTTGAGTGTAAGGTTAGCTGTGGGTTTTTCATAAATTCCTTTTATCATGTTGAAAATTTTCCCTTCTATTACTAGTTTTTTGAGTGTATGTTAATCACAAAAAGGCATTGGGATTTGTCAAATTCTTTCTCAGCATCAATTGAGATGATCATGGGGGTTTTTTCCCCTTCATTCTATTAATGTCATTTATTACATGAGTAAATTTTATATGTTGAACCACCTTAGCATCCCTGGGATAAATACCACTTTGTCATCACATATAATTTTCTTAACATGTTGATAGAAGTAATTTGTTAGTATATTGTTGAGGATTTTTGCATCTATATTTATAAGCAAGACTGGGCTATGGTTTTTTTCTTGTAATATCTTTTTTTTTTTTCAGATTGTGAAACTTTTTTTTTCCCCATTTATTTATTTTATTGCATTTTAGGTTTTGGGGTACATGTGAAGAACATGCAAGATTTTTGCATAGGTAGTTCAATATATGCAAGTCTATAAACATAATTATTGTAATATCTTTATATGGCTTTTGTATTAGAGTAATGGTGGCCACATAGAGTGTGTTAGGAAGTGCTTCTCAATCTTCTATTTTAGGAAGATTTTGAGAAACATTGGCATTTCTAAAGGACATATCAACTAGTGATGAACTACCTCAGTTTTTGTAATCTTGCAATATCTATCTTCTCCTCTACTTATGAAGGATAGTTTTGCTGGGTATAGAATATTGTTTGATGGGCTTCCAGCACTTTAAATATGTTATCCTACTGTTTTCTGGCCTCCATGGTTTCTGAAGAGATAGCGACTGTTAATTTTACTGAGACTTCCTTGTACATGATAAGTTATGTCTCTCTTGCTGCTTTCAAGTTTCTTTCGTTGCCTTAGTCTTAAAACAGTTTGATTATAATGTGTCTCATTTTGTATCTCTTTAATTTTATCCTATGGAGTTCATTGAGCAAGTTGAATGTGTAAATTTACATCTTTCATCAAATTTGGTGAGTTGTAGGCCATTAATTTAAAAAAATAAACTCTTGGTTTATTTCCCTCTCTCCTCTTTTTATGAGATTTTCATTATGCATATATTGGTATACTTTATAAATTCCCACAGGTCTCTTGGGTCATGCTTTTACATTTCTGCTCCTCACACTTAATTATCTTAATTGACGCATCTTTAAGTTTACTTATCTTTTCTTATTTTTTTATTTTAATTAACTTATTTATTGTTATTATTATTTTAGAGATAGTGTCTCACTATGTTGCCCAGGTTGGTCTTGAACTCCTGGACTGAAGGAATCCTCTCCCCTTGGCCTCCCAAAGTGCTGGGATTACAGGCATAAGCCACTATACAGGACCTAAATTTGCTTGTCTTTTCTTTTACTCAAATCTCCTCTTGAATCTCTATAATTTTCATTTCAATTATTATATTTTTCAATGCCAGAATTTTTATGTGGTTCCTATTTATGGTTTCCATCTCTTGACTGACATTCTCCATACATTTATACTTTATGTTCCTAGTTTCCCTTCATTCTTTTCCATGACTTCCTTTACCTTTCTTCACATTTGACAGAATTGATTTCATATCTTTCTCTGGTAAATCCAACACCTAGGCTTCCTCAAAGATACTTTTTATTAATTTCTTTTATTCTTTTTAATGGAGCATACCTTCTTTTTTTCTTCTTCTTTTTCTCCTTCTTTCTTTTTCTTGGCATGTTTTGTAATTTTTTGTTGAAAATCATGGGATTATTACTTGGTAACTCTGGAAATCAGATTCTCCCTACTCCCTAGGATTTGATGTTTCTTGTTTTGGTTGTTGTTTTTTGTTTGTTTAGTGGCTTCTAAACAATTTTTGTACAGTATATATTTCCCACAGTGTGTGGTCACTTATGTCTGGGTTCTGTTAGCTTACTGGTCAATTAGTGTTTTGACAGAGCTTCCTTAAATTTCTGAAGTCTCTAAAAAGGACAATTAAAAGGAAAAAAAAAATCCCCATCTTTAAAGATTAATTCTGTGTTGAAGAAGTATTTTAACATTTGGCCAGACCTTTTACAACTCTTCCTTAGCCTTCCTTTCTTGCTCACATGAAGCCTGAAGGTGAGCTAGAGATGAAAGCTTACTGTCTGCTCAGGCTTTTTCTGAGCATGAGGTTAGCCCTGGCCTGCACATGGCCTGCTTGATTTCCCAGTGTATACAGGACATGTTAAAACTCTTGTTCTCCCACAGATCTTCACTCCCAAACTCTTTTTCCCAGACTGTCTATTCTATTACCCTTGATCCAATGCTGCAGCAGTCAATATTTTTGAATTTAAATGCTTTCGCCAAATGCTGCCCAAGAAGTCACCCAGCACTGGGAATGCTCAAAGCTGAGTGAAATAAAGACAAGCCCTTATACCAGCCCTTAAGGGAGCTGCCAAATAGGTCAAAGTACACAACCACAACTCTTGAGAATAAGCTTTGAATTGCTCTCCCTACAACCAGCAACCTGCACTAGAAGTGCAGGCTGCTATCTTCATGCACAGTGGCCTCTGATCTGGTACTGGGAGATGATAGGTGGGCAATTCAAAGAGAACCACCATGTCCTCTAATAGCCATGAAGCAACCTCTTTTTTTAATTAAGCTTTTCTTTGGTTAATGTAGGTTTTGAACTAGATTCCAGAGTTCTGCAAAAGTTGAATCTGACAGTTTTTGCAAGCTTATTAGTTGTTTTTGTGGTGGGATAGAGCTTGGAAGTCTCTATTCCACTGTTTCTGGTGACCCCACTCTTCAACATTTTTTCTTATGACTGTGTGTGAATGCATAATTAAATCAAAATTAAAAGTTTAAATCTTTAAAAATTAATTAAAATATCATAGAAGGAAATTCTAAAATGCCACTTACAAAATTGAATCACATTAACACAAGTAAGAACATAGAAAAATATAATAAAATGATCAATGATCAAGAAATCAATCAGTAGATGTATATGGAATGTTACATTCCTCAAAAGAGAATATTCATTTCTCCATTTGCCCATAAAACACTGAAAAGGAACTGATGACATGTTAGGCAAAAAGAAAAGCTTAAGAAATTTAAAAATTAGGAATTTCACAAGCCATGTGTTCTAATAATAATTTAATAAAATTAGAAATCAATAATAAAAGGATAAATTATTCCTTTAATTGGCAATTATGAAACAGAGCTAGATAAACTTTGGATCAAACAAAAATCAAACTAAAATTATGATTCATATGGAAAGTGAAAAAATCAACAATTCTCCCTAAAAGCCAAGTATACGCAGAAGAAAATTTAGTCTTAAACACTTTCATTATTGAACATAAAAAACTTAAAAAGTAAAGGAATTTAGTAATTTTATTAGTTGACTAGACTACCACGATAAAGTACCACACACTGGGTAGCTTTGAACAACAGAATGTATTGCTCCACAGTTCTAGAGCCTGAAAGTCTGAAATCAAGGTGGTAGCCAGGCCACACTCCATCAAAGCTTCCAGGGAAAGATCCTTGCCTCTCCCAGCTTTTGATAGACCAAGCATTCCTTGGCACGTGGTAGCAGGAATATTCTGCCTCCATTCAGCAGTATTCTCCCTGTTTCTCTGTGTCTTCACAGGGCCGTGTTTGTCTAAAAACGCCCATCACATTGGATGAAAGGCACCACCCTAGGCTCTATGACCTCATCTTAACTAATTACATCTGCAATAGCCCTGTTTCCAAATAAAGTCACATTCTGTGGCCGGTGGTTAGGACTCCAACATGTCCTTTTGGGAGGACACATTTCAACCCCTAACAGTTCTCATTTTGAAAAATTAGTAAACGAAAGACAAACTAAACCACAAAGAATTGGGAGAGGAAGTCAGTAAACATCAAGGCTGAAACTAATGAAATGAAAACTACAACACAGTAGAAAGGATAAACAAATCCAAAAGCATTTCATTGAAAAGACCAACAATGTAAACTTCTTAAGAGACAAATACAGGGAAAAAGAAACACAGTAAAAGTCTACATGAGTAAAATGAGGAAGTCAGATAATCCCAGACACAGAGAGAGGTAAGACTATTGCAAAAGATTAATACTCATGGCCAGGCGTGGTGGCCCATGCCTATAATCCCAACACTTTGGGAGGCCGAGGTAGCCGGATCACTTGAAGTCAGGAGTTCGAGACTAGTCTAGCCAACGGGGCAAAAATCCCACCTCTACTAAAAATGCAAAAATTAGCTGGGTGTAGTAGCACACACCTGTAATCCCAGCTACTCAGGAGGCTGAGGCAGGAGAATTGCTTGAACCCAGGGGCGAATGTTACAGTGAGCTGAGATTGCACCACTTCTCTCTAGCCTGGGTGGCAGAGCAAGACTTTGTCTCAAAAAAAAAAAAAAAAAAAAAAAAAAAAAAAAAAAAAAAAAAAAAAAAAAAAAAAAAAAAAGGAAAGAAAAGATGAACACTCATAACCCTACTGCAACATACTCAGAAATAGATGGTTTCCTTGCACATATCAATTACCAAAGTTAAACCAAGTAGAAACCTTGAAGAGACCAATTACCACAGATGAGTCTGAAAAGATAATTTATACCATTGAAAAGGGCACCTGGGACCAGATGGTTTCATAACCAAGTCCCAGCTCTCAGTTAATTCCAGTGTCATTTGATTTATTCCAAATGATAGAAATGTGACAATATCCTTAATTTATTTCACAAAGCTAGTGTCACTTTAATATAAAGTTTTATAACAATAATAACAATGATAAAAAGGATAGATCAATATCTCTCATAAATATAGGTGGAAACATTTTAAAATACTAAAGATATGATTTAAACTGTTGGTCACCCTTGTGATACCCAATTTGCCTACATAACAAACTGCACATGTACCCCTCAACCTAAAGTAAAATATAATAAACTATTGGTAATGGAAAGTGCTAGCACAATTGCATATTACCTAAGGGGAAGAAGCATGGATCTCCTAACTCACACCATATATAAAAATAGGCTTCTGATTAATTAAAACTCAAATATATATATATGTTTCAAATATCAGTCCAGGAAGAAAATCTAGGAAATCGTGCTTACATACTGGGGGTTTAGGAGACCTCCTTAGGTAAGAACACCTTCCTTTTACACTGGCAGCTTGTGACAGCATATTGTGACAGATCATCAAGCTACACGCACCCTTGCCTGGACTCACCAATCTCCTTGCTCTATGGCTGGGCTCCAAGACTGGCCAAGCGTGTCCTGTGCCCTCAGCCAGGTATTAGATAACATCTCTTACTTGCTACTTTTACACAGGTTGGTTGATGTGGACTTGATGATCAGCCCATTGGATGGATTTTTATCAACCAAACTGAGTAAGGGGCCTCTGCTGGTGTGTCACGGGGCTCTGTTCTTGATTCTCTCCTGTATCATGCATCTCATTTTGGAGTCTACCTCAAAATCAAAAGAACATATTTATATCTCAAACATGCAAAAAGTAATAATATGTTGGATGACAGGCTCTAAAGCAGGAACTTTTGTATAAATTAGGATTATGAACCTAAACTAACAAATTTAACAAATCATTTAAGATTCAACAAGCAAACGAAAACCTCATAATTGTATCTATAATGACAGTTACAAAGTGTTGACACTGTTTACCATGTGGTGTCTTTCAACATTTATTTAGAACAAATCCAAAATAATAAAATATATGCATAAAAGTAATTTATCATTTGTAGAATTAGTAAATAATTCTGTTATGAAATAGGGCTATATGCATCTAGAGATTATAAGGGCAATTTTTTTTTTTTTTTTTTTTTTTGAGACGGAGTTTCACTCTTGTTCCGCAGGCTGGAGTGCAATGGCGCGATCTCGGCTCACCGCAACCTCCGCCTCCTGGGTCCAGGCAATTCTCCTGCCTCAGCCTCCTGAGTAGCTGGGATTACAGGCACATGCCACCATGCCCAGCTGATTTTTGTATTTTTAGTAGAGACGGGGTTTCACCATGTTGACCAGGATGGTCTCGATCTCCTGACCTCGTGATCCACCCGCCTCGGCCTCCCAAAGTGCTGGGATTACAAGCGTGAGCCACCGCGCCCGGCGGCAATTTTTTTTTCTCCACTTGTTTGCAGAACGGATTGGAGAGGACGGCTTGAAGGGAGCTGGAGGAAAAGAGCCTTGGGGATTTTGACTGATCCAACCAGAGATAAGCTCAGGTTGCATTATTGACACACTGTTCAGGTTGAAGGAAGAAAGGGACTGGCTAGCTGTGCCCTTCACTGTTTGGAACATATCTAGGGTGGGGTGTCCCCATCACAGCAGGCTAGGGAAGGCCAGAGCAGCAGGCCAGTTGCACACCTTGCCTGGAGCTCTGAGCTGCAAACAGGGAGGAGAGCTGTCTTCTGCAAGATGGGGCACCATCCCGGCATGCCACTGTCCCCACATATCCACATTGCTGGTCCTCACCCCAGTGATCCTCTGGCTTGCCTCTGGGGAAACGCATTTGTGCTTGCTGATCCCCAGCACAGATACCAACACTCAGCTTCCTCAGAGTTTTATTTAGGGCCCCTGATGGATGAAACTGCAATCAGGCTACCTGGTTTTAGTAAAGAAAACAAAAACTCAGAAAGTGCTGTTTCACTTGAGGAAGGTGATTCTTGGCCTTCTTACTTCCTCCGCTCGGTGCATTAAAAGGAAATACCTTCTCCAGAAAAGAAAACACTTGGAAAACCTTTAGCTCCAGGGTAATTAATACATTTTTCAAGAAGGAAAATTGGGAGCTGCAACCTCCTCACTGGCCTCAAATCAGTGAGCTTCAGTCACTCACTAGAGGTAACGAGTTGGGTTGAAAAAAAAAAAGAGCTTTGTTCAACAGCCAACAGCAGCAAGAATTTTGGAAGGAGCCAATATCTGTTGAGATGCTTTAAGGAAGGAAGAAACAGATACCACAATTCAAACTGGCTTAAACCTGAAGGGCAGGTGGTGGGTCTTGGGCCTGGATGCCCAGTGCCATCTAATCCTCAGGCTCTGGGCCAGCTTTCTGAGATCCTCTTGGGGACTGCCCTATGTGCTGGCTTTATCCCACAGTAGCAGCAAGGTCTAGACCTCTCCACTTGCCACAAAGACTTCAGAGGAAGAGAAAATGGCCATGTATTCTGTATTAGTTCATTTTCACATTGTTATATAAAGACATACCTGAGCCTGGGTAATTTATAAATAAAAGAAGTTTAGTTGATTCACAGTTCCACGTGGCTCAAGAAACTTACCATCATGGCAGAAAGCAAAGGAGAGGTAAGCACTTTCCTAACAAGATGGCAGGAGAGAGAATGAAGGGGAGTGTCACTTTTAAACCATCAGTTCTTGTGAGAACTCACTCACTATCATGAGAACAGCATGGGGAAAACCGCCCCCATAATCCAATCACCTCCCACCAGGTTCCTTTCTTGATACATGGGGACTACAATTCGAGATGAAATTTGAGTTTGGTCACAGAACCAAACTGTTTTATTTCACCCCTGGCCCCTTCCAAATCTCATGTCCTTCTCACATTTCAAACCACAATCATGCCTTCCCAACAGTCCCCAAAAGTCTTAACTCATTCCAGCATTAACACAAAAGTCCAAGCCCAAAGTCTCATCTGAGACAAGTCCCTTTTGCCTGTTAGCCTGTAAAATGAAAAATTAAAATTAAAAAAAACACACAAGTTAATTACTTTCAAGATACAATGAAGACACAGGCATTAGGTAAATGTTCCTGTTCCAAATGGGAGAAATTGGCCCCCCAAAAAATGAGGCCACAGGTCCCATGCAAGTTTGAAGCTAGGCTGGGCAGTTATTGGTTCTTAAAGCTCAAAAATATATCTCACATCCAGTGTACACTGATGCAAGGGGTGGTCTTCCATATCCTCAGGCAGCTCTGCCCCTGTGTTTCTGCAGGGTACAGGTCCTGTGGCTGCTTTCATGGGTTGGTGTTGAATGTCTAAGGCTTTTCCAAGTGTGCAGTGCAATCTGCCAGTGTATCCAACATTCAGGGGTCTGGAGGATGGTGGCCCTCTTCTCACAGCTTTGCTAGGCAGTGCCCCAATGGGAACTCTGTATGGGGGCTCAAAACCCACATTTCTCCCTCTGCATTGCCCTAGTAGAAGTTCTCCATGAGGACTCTACCCCAGAGCAGACTTCTGCCTGGACATCCAGGTGTTTCCATACATCCTCTGAAATCTAGGCAGAGGCTCCCAAAGTTCAACTCTTGTCTTCTTCACACCCACAGTCCCGACATGTGGAAGCAACCAAGGGTTGGGGTTTGCACCCTCTGAAACAACGGCCTGAGCTGTACATTGGCTCCTTTGATCCATGACTGGAGCTGGAGCAGCTGAGATGCAGGGCACCATGTCCCCAGGCTGCACAGAACAGCAGGGTCATGGGCCTGACCCATGAAACCATTTTTCACTCCTAGACCTCCAGGCCTGTGATTGGAAAAGCTGCTGTGAAGATCTCCAAAATGCCCTAGATACATGTCCCCTGTTGTCTTGGAGATTAACATTTGGCTCCTCATTACTTAAGCAATTTTCTGCAGCTGGCTTGAATTTCACCCCAGAAATTTTTACCACATGCATAGGCTGCAAATTTTCCAAACTTTTATGATCTCATTTTCTTTTAAACGTAAGTTTCAATTTCAGATCATCTCTTTGTGAATGCATATGACTGTATGCTTTCAGAAAGAGCCAGGTTACATTTTGAACTCTTTGCTGCTTAGAAATTTCTTCTACCAGATACCATACGTCATCGCTCTCAAGTTTAAATAAAGTTCCACAGATCTCTAGGGCAGAGGCACAATGCCATCTGTCTCTTTGATAAAGCATAACAAGAATGACCTTTACTTCAGTTCCCAAAATGTTCCTCATTGCCATCTGAGACCACCTCAGCTTGGACTTCGTTGTCCATATCACTATTAGCATTTTGGTTAAAACCATTCAAGAAGTCTCTAGAAAGTTCTAAACTTTTCCTCATCTTCCTGTCTTCTTCTGAGGCCTCCAAAGTGTTCTAACCTCTGGCAGTTACCCAGTTGCTTCCACATTCTCAGATATCTTATAGAAATGCCCCACTACTTTGGAACCAATTTTCTGTATTAGTCTGTTTTCATACTGCTATAAAGACATACCTGAAACTGGACAATTTGTAAATGAAAGAGGTTTCCAGTTCCACATGGCTCAGGAAACTTACAATCATGGCAGAAGGCAAAGGAAAAGCAAGCACTTTCTTCACAAGGCAGCAGAAGAGAGAAAGAGCTAAGGGGAAAGTGCCACTTTTAAACCATCAGATTTTGTGAGAACTTACTGTCATGAGAATAGCATGGGAGAAACCGCCCTCCATGAACCAATCACCTCCCACCAGGTACCTCTTTTGATACATGGGTATTACAATTCAAGGTGAGATTTGGGAGGTAGGGTCACAGAACTAAACCATATCATCTTTCTATAGCAGCTGTTCAAAAGCTAGGACATTTTTCTCATAAGTCTCACAAACTTGCCTGTAGTTCCATTGCCCAGAGTTGGTTCTGTGCCCATTTCTGATCACCCACCTGCAGGAACAGGACACCTTCACCCATCCAAACCAAACCAGAGGTGACTGGGAGCAGCTCCTTCTGTAGCCATGGGCTACCTGGGGTCACATACCTGAACCAAATAAGTTGTGTTTGGAAGGAGAAAAGGCAGGCAATGAAAAACTTCCTGTGTTAGTCCATTCTCACACTGCTATAAAGAAGTACCTGAAACTGGGTAATTAATAAAGAAAAGCGGTTTAATTAGTTCCAGTTCTGCAGGCTGTATGGAAGGTATAGCTGGAGAGGCCTCAGGAAACTTACAATCATGGCAGAGGGTGAAGGGGAAGTAGGCACTGTCTTACATGGCCAGAGCAAGAGGAAGGGTGTGAGGGAGATGTCGATCACTTTTAAACAACCGTTACCTTACATTAACTCATTCAGTATCAAGAGAACAGCACCAAAGGGGAAATCCTCCCCCGTATGCCAATCACTTTCCACCAGACCAATCACTTTCTACTCACTTCCATCACTGGGAATTACAATTTGACATGAGATTTGGATGGAGACAAAGATCCAAACCTTATCATTTCACCCATGGCCCCTCCCAAATAGCATGTGCTTCTCACATTTCAAAATACAATTATGCCTTCCCAACAGTCCCCCAAAGTCAAAACTCAAAAGTCATTATAGTATTAAGACAAAAGTTCAAAGTCCAAAGTCTCATCTGAGACAAGGCTAGTCCCTTTATGTGAACCTGTGAAATCAAAAACAACTTAGTTACTTCTAAGATACAGGCATCGGTTTAAAGTGTCCATCCCAAAAGGGAGAAATTGGCCAAAACAAAGGGGCTATAGGCCCCACACAACTCAAGTTGAAAACCCAACAGGGCAGTCACTCAATCTTAAAGCTTCAAAATAATCTCCTTTGACTCCATGTCTCACATCCAGGCTGCACTGATGCAAGAGGTGGCCACCTCTGTGGCTCTGCAGAACTTAGCCCCCATGGCTGCTCTCAAGGACTGGCATTGAGTGCCTGTGGTTTTTCCAGGAGCATGGTACAAGCTGCTGACAGTGTATCTAGCATTCCAGGTTCTGGAGGATGGTGGCCCCCTTCTCACAGCTTCACTAAGCAGTATCCCAGTGGAAGCTCTGTGCAAAAGCTCCAATCCCACATTTACTCTCTGAACTGCCTTAGCAGAGGTTCTCCATGAGGGCTTTGCCCCTGTAGAAGGCTTCTGCCTGGACATCCATGCATTTTCTGAAATTCAGGAGGAGTCTCTCAAGACTCAACTCTTGCACTCTTGGCACCCATAGGCTTAACACCACATGGAGCCACCAAGGCTTGGGGCTTGCACCCTGTGTAGCAGCAGTCCAAGTACCTGGGCCCCTTTGAGCCACTAGAGCTAGATTGTCTGGGATGCAGGGAGCAATGCCCTAAGGCTGTGCATGGCAGCAGGGCCCTGGGCTTGGCCCAGGAAATCATTCTTTCTCCCTAGGCCTCTGAGCCTATGATGAGAGGGCCTGCTGTGAAGATCTCTGAAATGCCTTGGAGGCCCTTTTCCCATTGTCTTGGATATCAGCATTTGGCTCTTCTTATGCAAATGTCTGTAGCCTGCTTGAATTCCTCGCCTAAAATGGCCGTTTTTTTCTACCACGTCTGGGCTACAAATTTGCCAAACTTTTATGCTCTGCTTCCCTTTTAAATATCAGTTCCAGTTTCAGATCATTTCTTTGCTCATGCACATGAGTTAGGTTCTAAGAAGCAGTCAAGTCATTTCTTGAATTCTTTGCTGCTTAGAAATTTCTTCCACTAGATACCCTAAATCATCTCTCTCAAGTTCAAAGTTCCACAGATCCCTAGAGCAGGGCACAATGCCACCAGTCTCTTTGCTAAAGCACAGCAAGTGTGACATTTACTCTAGTTCCCATTAAATTTCTCATTTTCATCTGAGACCTCCTCAGTCTGAACTTCATTGTCCATTTCAGTACCAGCATTTTGATCGCAACAATTTAACAAGTCTCTAGGAAGTTCCAGACTTTCCCTCATTTTCTTTTCTTATTCTGAGTCCTCCACAATCTTCCAACCTCTAATGTTACCCAATTCCAAAGCTGCTTCCACACAGTCAGGGATCTTTATAGCAACGCCTCAATCTTAGGTACCAATTTTCTGTATTAGTCCATTCTCACACTGCTATAAAGAAGTGTCTGAAACTGTGTCATTTATAAAGACAAGCGGTTTAGCTATACCGGAAGCATAGCTGGGAAGGCCTCAGAAAACTTAAAATCACTGCAGAAGGTGAAGGGGAAGTAGGCATGCTTATATGGCCAGAGCACGAGGAAGAGGGGCCGATGCTACCCACTTTCAAACAACTAGCTCTTGCCCTCATCATCCAATCACCTCCCACCAGGCCCCACATCCAACACTGAGGATTACAATTTGACATGAGATTTGGGTGGGGACACAGACCCAAACCATATCAGTTTCCCCAGATCTACTATCCTGAGGAAATGTGAATGGATTTCCTTCTGTATCATGAATTGCATGTGTATCGACTGCAGAAAATGTGGGAAACACAAAAAAGAAAAAATTCCACAACAAAAAAAACAGCTTTGTAAATCTTCTTGTTTATAATTCTACAGACTTTGTTCTGTGAATATATGAACACATATGCTATACTTTCAGAATCTAAAATGTTCTGTGACACTGTGAGTAACCTGTCCTTCAATAAATGAGACAGAATGTCCCAAGAGTCCTAATGCTGCTTTCAGTTTTAATAATAGGAGAAGTATCAATGTTATGAATTCACAAAATGGAATCATTTGAAAGATAAATTGTTCAGACTTATTTTGCACTTATTCAGTTTTATTAATTCAAAATAATAGATTTTAATATTTTTGTTTCAATATTGCTGACTGAAGATGGTAAATATTGACCAAAAAAACAAAAGATTTAAAATGTGTTATTCAAAATTCTCAAGTGTTTCAACTTCATTGAAACAATCTTTGTTGACTGAAACATTGTTATGAAACAAACTATTGTTAATTGTTTTATATTTCAATTGTATTGGTTTTATAGTATTCAACCATAACTTATTTCACCAGTGTCTTATTAACAACTGTTTATGTTGTTTTTCCCCATATCACATATGATCTAAGTTGTGCTGTGGAAAGTGGTTTCATTGTAACTCAGTCCATCTGCTAAGGGAAAGGACTGTGGCTGTTCACCATGAAGGCCTCAGCTCCCAAGTTCCGCCCCCCCCTGTTAGCCAGGACAGTGCCACTGTCACTTGAAAAGACCAGCTACAGGTATTTCCTAAGAACAGCACAGTGTGTATACTGTACGTGGTAACACATTTTAAGGGAAGCCCTGGGAAATATTTATGCTCTCTGCTGACAAATTTGCCTTTTGAAGTAAAATCTATCCAACCTATTCTCTTAGTTAAATGTAGTCTGTATTATCTCATGAAATGGAACTATAAAATGAATTGTTTCCCTGAGGTTTTTCTTTTTGCCATCAAATGCTTCATTGGAACACAAGGAATGTGGTAGTGATTCATTTTTAAAGCCAAATATATTTTTTCAATGGAAGCCCATATAACAATGGTTTGAGGTCTGGGGAGCCTGTCCCAGTGTGGGATTCGACTCTGTATTGTTGATACCAAGTGATCACAGACATTACGTCACCATAGGTCAAGACTAACTGTCATAGTGTCACAAGGTTTTCTTAACCATATTTTTCTCTTGAAAATACACTTAGATTATGACTGTTTCTAAATCGTCTTTGTTTGTTTGTTTAATTATTTTTGTAGAGATGGGAGTGTTGCTATGTTGCCCAGGCTGGTCTCAGAACCCCTGGCCTCAAACGATCTCTTGTCTCAGACTCCCAAAGCTCTGAGATTACAGGCTTGAACCATCCTGTCTGGACTGAAACTTTTTGTTTAAGAGATGGGGTCTTGCATTGTTCCCCAGGTTGGAGTGCAGCGATGCAGTCAGTTTACTGTAGTCTCTGTCTCCTAGGCTCAAGCAATCCTTTGACCTCAGCTTCTTGAGTAGCTGAGACTACAGATGTGCCCCATCATGCCTGACTAATTTTTTAAAAATTTTTTGTAGAGATGGCAGCTCACTTTGTTGCCCAGGCTGGTCTTGAACTCCTGGTCTCAAGTGATTCTCCCACCTCAGCCTCCCAAAAATGTCAGGATTATAGGCATGAGCTACCACACTCAGTCCCCAAAAACATTTTTGAAGTGATTTACCAAGGTTCATAGTGAAAGAAGGTTAAATTTAAGAGTATGGAAAGGAGAAAGAGGCAAATACACTAATCGCAGAGACAGAGAGCTGTGCCGTGACTGAAGATCAGCTTTGACTCAGAGTTTCCTTGAGCAAAAAGGGGAACAAGTTACACGGCTATCTTCATCAGACGGAAGAAGGTGCAAGCTCCACCCAGCGCTTCGCACAGTTCTGAGACACTTGCCAAGTGTTTTGGACAGTCAGGATCATAAGAGCTGATTTTTTTTTTTTCTAACAGCATTGTGTAATAGGTGGAGACGTGAACCTTTTGTGCTTCTGGTAAAAGCCCCTCCATAAACGTTTCTGTGTCAAATACTGTGGGGAACGACTGGTTTTCTCCAGGTGAAACAGGTTGATGCCTATGAGGCTTTGCTTTTCAGACATTCGGACATGCAACTCTGCATTTGGTTAATCATAAGACTTTTGCTGGTGAAAAAACTATTAACATCCAGCAGAACTGGTGTTCCACAGAACATGTTTGGGAAATGCTGGATTAGAGGCTCTTCCTTTGGACTGTTTCTCTTCATCCTGGATTTTGGTC
The DNA here is from genome assembly GCF_001604975.1 of Cebus imitator. Taxonomy (NCBI): domain Eukaryota; kingdom Metazoa; phylum Chordata; class Mammalia; order Primates; family Cebidae; genus Cebus; species Cebus imitator. Next base: position 2,497,678 of record NW_016107517.1, read on the forward strand.
TGGTTTACACAGGTGGCAGGCTGAGATCACAGTCTCTAAGGAGGCAGAGCATCCCGCTTTTCCAGGGCAGAGGGGTGACGAGCAAATAGGTGGCTGGCAAACATTTGTGAAAGTTCTGAAGCCGAACTGGTCTTCTTGCCCTAAAGAGAATGGAGTTGGCGGGCACAGTGACTCAGGCCTGTAATCCCAGCACTTTGGGAGGCCAAGGCAGGTGAATCACCTGAGATCAGGAGTTCAAGACCAGCCCGGTCAACAGAGTGAAACCCCATCTCTACTAAAAATACAAAAAATTAGCCAGTTGTGGTGGCAGGTGCCTGTAATCCCAGCTACTTGGGAGGCTGAGGCAGGAGAATTGCTTGAACCTGGGAGGCACAGGTTGCAGTCAGCTGGTATCTCGCCATTGCACTCCAGCCTAAGTGACAGAGGGAGACTCTGTCTCAAAATAAAATAAAATAAATAAAAGAGACTGGAGTTACGGGAGTACTAGTGATGCAAACCTGAGATTTCCTTGAAGAGGTTTTGGATTCACTTTACCACTCAGAAGAGTTGTTAAGATTTCACAGCCCAGAGCTTGTGAGACCCAGGCAGCCTGGGCCTCAGTACTGAAAAACGTAGTGGAATCAAATATCTTGCATGTGGCGATGCTGCCCTGGTGTTACTCATAAAGGACACAAGAATTTTTCTTCACATAGATTAATCAGCCTTCCCATAATCTCCTCAAGTCTCTTTGTAACACTGTGCCTAAATCTATTTCCACTTGGATGTTAATAGGACACTATAATTTTGGCAAACATTAGATTCAGCTAGTGGAAGAAGAATAAGTTAGAGAGTTTCATTTCAAGAGGGTGAATTAAAAACATTTGTTTTTCTCCACTCATTACCATTACATGTATGGAATGAATAGAGGGAGTGGTCTTCAGAAGACTTTACATTCTTCTGGGAGGAGAAAAGTGGTTAAGAGAATGATCTTGAAAGAAGTTGAGTGGAGGTAGCCGGAGACAAAGCTGTATGCAAAAGGGACAACAGGGGCTAGGGAGATCTTCCTGGAGAAACTCAGGAGCTCTGACTCAGAGGTGGTAGGTGCCAAGGGACTGGCCACCCAGTGTTTGTCACCAGGCAAAGAAGTTGGTGAGCTCGCCTCTAGAGAAATGGACCCAGTTGGGTGGGAATGAGATGGTGGTACAGGAATCGCGCCGTTTTAGAGATTCCCAGCCAAAAGGCTGTCATCTGGCCATGTACCCAGAGTTCCCCTTTGGCTATGCCATTCAGATCTAATGACGAAACAAACCTACTTACACAACAGCAGAGGAAACTTACGCCAACCACCTATAAGCAATCTAATCCCAGGAAAACCTACACTCATCAGACGTATGTGGACACCAGAGTGAGAAAAAGTAAACAAAAAAGTGAACCTGGAAAATCAAATTAGTTAAAAGATCCTAATTTATATCAGCATGGAGAAGACATACATCCATAAAACAAGAACTCAGTGCTATGTAAAAAGAATACAAGTCTATTAAGAGCTCAAGAAAATAATATATAATACTTTTCATATTGTGTTGAAGAAATCTTTACCTGCCCCAAAGTCAAAATATATTCATTTGTCTTGTTCTTTAGGAGTGTCATTGTTTTACTTTTCACATATACAACAGCACTGATTTTGCACACCATGTAAGATAAGGGTGGATATTTATTTTTTCACATGTGGATATAAAAGTGACTCAGTTTCAGTTACTGAAAAGAACACTCTTTCCCCACTGCTCTGGACTTTGTCATAAATTTAAGTGTCCATACATGTGTCAGTTTATTTCTGGATTTTTTTTTTTTTTGCTTCTTTGGTCTAATTGTCTATTCTTGCATCAATATCACACTGTCACTTTACAATAAGTTTTGATATCTGGAGTGAAAATACTCCAGTTTTTCACCTTCATTATTATCTTGAATATTCCTATATGCATCTCAATATACATTTGAGAGTCAGTTTGTCACTTCCAAAAAAATCATGCTTGCATTTTGATTGGGGCTGCATTAAATTCACATAGATTAATTTGGAGTAAATTGATATCTTTTACATTTTTTGGTCAAGAAACATAGTGTATCCCTTTGTTTAGACCTTTAAAATTCTTTAAAAGTTTTCTGTGCAGAGGTTGTGCACATTTTTCATTAGAATTACTCATAGGGGCTGGGGACAGTGGCTTACACCTATAATCCCAGAACTTTGGCAGGCCACAGTGGGTGGATCATGAGATCAGGAGAATAAGACCATCCTGGCTAACATGCCGAAACCCCATCTCTATTAAAAATACAAAAAAATTAGCCAGGTGTAGTGGCATACACCTGTAGTCCCAGCTACTCAGAGGCTGAGGCAGGAGAATCACTTGAAACCAGGAGGTGGAGGTTGCAGTGAGCCAAGATCACACCATTGCATTCCAGCCTGGGCAAAAGAGTGAGGCTCCATCTTAACGACAACAACAGAAAAAGAATTGGTCTTAGGGTTTTGGATTTTTTTTAAGCTATTGTAAATAGTGTATTTAATTTTTTTTTTTTTTAGTTTGGAATCTTTGCTGCTGAATAGAAATGTAATTTATTTTTAACTTCTTTTTATGTTGAAATAATTACAGAGTCACAGAAAGTTGCAAGAATAGTAAGTAGAGGGATCCTCTGTACCCTTCAAGTTGGTTTTTCCCATTCATAAGATCTTACCTAATTATAACACAATATCAAAACCGGAAGATTGACATGGGTACAATTTGTTCAGATTTCTGTTTTACATGAACTTATTTGCATGTGTGGGTGTGTGTATAGTTCTATGAATTTTGTTACATGTGTAGATTCATGTAATCACCCACCACAATCAAGAAACAAAAATGATGTCCACTCTGTAAAGATGTCCCTCATGTTTCTTTATGGTCGCACCCACCTACTCCCACACCCTGGTATCCACAGTTTTGGTCTCCATTTCTAGAGTTTTGTCACTTGGAAACTGTCAAATAAATGGAATTATACAGAGTGCAATCTTTTGAGACTGGCTTTGTTTTCACTCGGTATAATGCCCCTGAGGCCCATATAAGTTGTTGCATGCAACCATAGGGTCTCCCTCTTCATTACTGAAGAGCATTTCAGGGTATGTACATATCACACTTCAACAATTCATGCAGGTTGTTTCAATAAAGCTGCTATGAACATTGGTGTATGGGTGTGTGTGTGTGTGTGAACATAAGGGTTTTTTCCTTTGGAAGAAATGTTCAGAAGCTCAAGTGTTAGGTCATATGGCAAATGTGTGCTTTGATTTTTGTGTTTAAGAAATGGCTATTTTCCAGAGTCGATATAGCTACTTTACATTCCTACCAGTGATATAATGAGAGATCAGTTTCTCCATTTTCTCACTAGCATTTGGTATTGTTGCTGTTTCGTATTCTAGCTCTAAAGATGCATAGTGATATCTCATCGTGGTTTTAATTTGTTTCCCAGTGGCTGATGATATTAAGCTTTATTTTATCTGCTTATTTGCCATGCGTATATCTTCTTTGGTTAAATGATTCTTCATGTCTTTTGCCCATTTTCTATCTAACTGGATGTTAGGCGTTTTTTTACTGTTGAGAGTTCTTTATGTATTTTAGATATGAATTCTGTGCCTAATATATGGTTTACATATATTTTCTCCCATTCTGAAGTTTGCATTCTCTTAAGAAGTTCTCTCAAAGAGCAGTTTTTAATATTGATGAAGTTCAATTTATCAATTTTTTTCTTTCATGGATCATGCTTTTAGTGTTATGTTTAAGAACACTTTAGCCCCAGGTCTCAAAAAATTTCTCTTATATTTTCTTCTAAAAGTGTTATTATATTATGTTTTATATACACATTCACAATACATTTTGAGTTAACTTTTGTATAAGCAGTGTGGTTGTTGGAGAATTGTTTTTCTTGGCCTATGGATGTCGAGTTTTTCTAGTGCCATTTTTTGAAAAAGCAGATATTTCCATTATTGCACAGTTTTTGGTACATTTGTCAAAAATAGGTTGGGCAGTTATAATTGTGTGAATTGATCTCTAGGTTGTCCATCCTGTCCCATTGATCTGTGTCTATTTCTATGTCAACACCACACTGTCTTGATGACTGTAGCTATACAGAAAGTCTTGAACTCAGATAAATTGATATTTTATACTTTTTTTCTAAAATTATTTCAGCAGTTCCAGCTCCTTTGCCTTTCCATATTCATTTTATAATAAACTTGTCTATATCTACAAAAACATCTTCCTGGGACTTTGATACAATTGCATTAAACCTAATTTTGGGGGAAATGGGCATCTTTACTATGTTGATGCCCTCTAGCTCATGAACATGGTACACCTGTCCAGTTACTTAGCTCATCTTTGAGTTCTTTCATTAGCACTTTATAGTTTCAGCATGTGCATTCTCTACATGAATTGCTAGCTTCATTCCTAAGTACTTCCCTTTTTTGAGATTGCAGATGGTATTGTGTTTTTGTTTTTATATGTTCATTGGTAGTCTAAAAAACACATTTGACTTTTCTGTGTTGATCTTATATCCTGTGACCTTGATTATCTCATTTATTCTGAGAATGTTTTTCACAATTAATCCAATTTATTTATTAGTTATAAGCCTATTTTAATCATCTATTTCCTATTCCATGAGTTTTTAGTAATTTGTGCAATTCAAGTAATTGGTCTATTTTATTCTAAAATGTTGAATTATGTGTGTAGAGTTTTTCTTAGTATTCTCTTACCATGTTACTCACTGCTGGATCTGTACTGATATCCCATTTATTTCTGATATTGGCAATCTGTGCCATCTCTCTTTTTCTCTGTCAGTCTTGCTAAAAGTATGTCAATGTTATTGATCTTTTCAAAGAACTAGTTTGTTTCATTGACTTTTTTCTGTTGTTTTACTGTTTTCAATGTAATTGATTTCTTGTCTTGGTTACTTTCATTCTTCTGCTTGCTTTGGGTTTATTTTATTCCTGGTTTCTATATTTCTAAGTTTCTAGCAACTTAGATCATTGATCTGAAATCTTTATTCCTTTTATTTATTTATTTATTTATTGAGATGGAGTTTCACTCTTGTTGCCCAGGCTGGAGTGCAATGGTGCGATCTCCACTCACTGCAACCTTTGCCTCCCAGGTTCAAGTGATTCTCCTGCCTCAGCCTCCCTAGTAGCTGGGATTACAGGCATGCACCACCATGCCCAGCTAATTTTGCATTTTTAATAGAGACAGGGTTTCTCCATGTTGGTCAGCCTGGTCTCAAATGCCCTACCTCAGGTGATCTTCCCATCCCGGCCTCCCAAAGTGCTGAGATTACAGGCATCAGCCACCATGTCCAGCACTTTCTTTCTTTTTAAATGCAAACATTTACTATGAAAAGTTTCTTTCCCAGCACTGCTTTAACCGTGTTCCTCATAATTTAGTATTTTGTATGCTCATTTTTATTTTGTTCAATGTAGTTTTTTAAATTTCTGTGAGATGCTGGAGAGGATGTGGAGAAATAGGAATGTTTTTACACTGTTGGTGGGAGTGTAAATTAGTTCAACCATTGTGGAAGACAGTGGCAGTTCCTCAAGGATCTAGAACTAGAAATACCATTTGACCCAGCAATCCCATTACTGGGTATATACCTAAAGTATTATAAACCATTCTGTTATAAAGACACGTGCACACATGTTTATTGCAGAACTGTTCACAATAGCAAAGACTTGAAACCAACCCAAATACCTATCAGTGATAGACTAGATAAAGAAAATGTGGAACATGGAATACTACACAGCCATAAAAAATGATGAGTTCATTCCTTTGCAGGGACATGGATGAAGCTGGAAACCATTACTCTCAGCAAACTAATACAGGAACAGAAAACCAAACACTGCATGTTCTCACTCAAAAGTGGGAGTTGAACAATAACACGTGGACATGCGGAGGGGAACATCACACATTGGGACCTGTCAGGGGCTGGGGAGCTAAGGAAGAGATAGTATTAGGAGAAATACCGAATGTAGATGACGGGGTGACAGATGCAGCCAACCACCATGACATGTGTATATATATGCAACAAACCTGCGCATTCTGTACATGTACCCCAGAGCTTAAAGTAGAATTTTGAAAAAAAATTGTAGGCCAGACATAGTGGCTCAGGTCTGTAATCCAAGCACTTTGGGAGGCTGAGGTGAGCGGATCACCTGAGGTCAGGAATTTGAGACCAGTCTGGTCAACACGGTGAAACCCTGTCTCTACTAAAAATACAAAAATTAGCCATGCGTGGCTAATTTTTTATTAAAACTATTCATGAAAATGACTTCAGCTACTCGGGAGGCTGAGACAAAAAAAGAATTGCTTGAACCCAGGAGGCAGAGGTTGCAGTGAGCCAAGATCGCACCACTGCACTCTAGCCTGGGCGACAAAGCAAGACAAAACTCTGTCTCAGAAAAAAAAAGGCAGGGCACAGTGGCTCACACCTGTAATCCCAGCACTTTGGGAGGCTGAGGTGGGCAGATTATCTGGGGTTGAGTGTTTGAAACCAGCCTGATCAACATGGAGAATCCCCATCTCTACTAAAAATACAATATTAACTGGGCGTGCACCTGTAAACCCAGTTACTCAGGAGGCCAAGGAGGGAGAATCGCTTGAACCCAGGAGGCAGAGATTGTGGTGAGCCAAGATCGTGCCACTGCACTCCAGCCTGGGCAACAAGAGCAAAACTCCGTCTCAAAAATAACAATAATAATACTAATTTGATTACATGTAACAATCAATTAAACCATGGTGTATCCTGCTGACAAGTTCAGGAAAACAGATTATACTCATAAAACTATAAAGTTTTAATATCAAAAATCCAAAAAAAAGTTTATGTGAGACTTTGACCACCAGATTATTTAGAAGCATTTTGTTTAATTCCCAAATGTTTGGAGATTTTTCTGTTATCTTCTGTTATTGATTCTAGTTTGTTTTTTCATGGTGATAAAACATACTCTCTATGATTTCAATTCTTTTAAATCATAGAGTTGAAGTGAATTATTGAAGTGAATTTTACAACCAGGATATAATCTATCATGGTGAGTGTTCCACACTTTTGATAAAATTGTATATTCAGCTGTCATTGGCTGGAGTATTGTGTACAGATTGATTGGATCTTGTTGGTTGATAGTATTGTTTAGATATTTTATATACTTGTTTTTCTGTGTATTAGTTACACCAGTTTCTGAGGGGGCTGGCGTTAAAATCCCCAATTATAATTGTGATTTGTCTATTTCTCTATTGTTCTCAGCTCTATCCATTTTTGCTTGAAGTATTTTGAGGCTGTGGTTTTTTGGTGCATACACATTTAGGATCACTTTGTTTTCTAGGTGGGTTGATCCATTTATCTTTAAGTAATATGCCTAATCCTTGCCCTCAGTAACTTTCTTTGATCTAATGCCTATTTTATCTGATACTAACATAACTAGTCCTTCTTTATTTTAATTAATGTTTGCATGTATATCTTTGTCTACCTTTTTCTTTCCACCTACCATTTTCATTGCATTGGAGTGAGTTTTTTAAAAACACATATGCAGTTGCCCCTTGAACAATGCAAGGGTTAGGGGCCAACCTAACTCTCACAGTTGAAAATCCACATGTGACTTTTGGCTCCCTCAAAAGTTTACTAATAGCCTACTGTTGACCAAAGCCTTATCCGTGACCTAAACAGTCAATTAACACACACTTTGTATGTTACATGTATTATCTACTATATTCTTATGCTAAAGTAAGCTAGAGAAAATAAAATACTATTAAGAAAATCAGAAGAGAAAACAGGTTTACCATTTATTAAGTGGATCGTCATAAAGGTCTTTATCTTTATTATCTTCATGTTGAGTAGGCTGGGGAGGAAGAAGAGGAGCTGGTTGTGCTATCTCAGGGGTGGCAGATGTGGATGAGGTAGAAGAGGTGGAAGGGAAAGCAGGAGAGGTAAGCACATTTGGTGTAACTTTTATTGAAAGAATTCACTTATAAATGGACCCACACAGTTCAAACTCATGTTGTTCAAGGGTCAACTTGCAGTGGAGTCATGATTTTTTATACAATCTACCAATCCCCATATATACATCACAAATGACTTCCCAGCTCTTATTCACTCAGGCTGGAGTGCAGTGGCACAATTTTGGCTCACTGCAACCTCTGCCTCCTGGGTTCAAGTGATTCTCCTGCCTCAGCCTCTCAAGTAAGCTGGGATTACAGACGCCCACCACCATAACCAGAAAGTTTTTGTATTTTTACTAGAGACTGGGTTTCACTATGTTGGCCAGACTGGTCTCGAACTCCTGACCTCAGGTGATCTGCCCACCTTGGCCTCTTAAAGTGCTGGGATTGGATTACAGGTGTGAGTCCCGTACCTGGCCCTAGTCCCTATCTCGTAATAGTACAACTAGGTGATTTATATTTAAGGTAGTCATTTACATTAGAGCTGTTGTCTGCCATTTTATTACTTGCTTTTTGTTTGTATCCTCTGTTTCTCATTCCTGTTTCTCTTTTGTCATCATGTGGGCGATTTACAGTTTGTGTTTATGTTTGTTTATTTTTAGAATTCGATCTTGACCTATTTATAATGTGTTGAATGTATCGTTTTGTATAATTTTTTCTTAGTCTTTGTTCTGGTTTGTGGAAAGATTTTCAACAACAAATTCAATTTCCTTAGTAGATATAGGACCACTCAGGTTGTTATATGTTTTCCTGAATGTTGGTAGCTTTTGTCCTCCATAAAATTGGTTTTTTGAATTTTGAATTCAAAAACCCAAATTTGAATAAGTTTTCAAATTTATGGTCATATATTTGGTTATAAGACTCCTTAATTATGCTTCCAACCTCTGTAAGGTTTCTAGTGGTATCCCCTATTTCTCGATACTGATATTTGTGATATTACTGATATTCTTTTTTTTTTTCTTGGTCAGTGTGGCTAGAAGTCTATATATTATTTTAATTTTTTTCAAGACACCAGCCTTTTGCTGTATTTTTTCTATTATTTCTGTTTTCCATTTCACTGATTTCTGCTCCTACCCTTATTAGTTCTTTCCTTTTGCTTTCTTTCGGTTTAATTTGCTCTAATATTTCTAGTTCAATAGGGTGGAAGAAACTTTATCTTTTTGAATAGAAGTTTTAATATTACACATTTTTTTTCCTAACCACTGCTTTAGCAATATCCATTTGTGATTAAAATTTTCAATAAGATAGAAATAGAGGGAAACTAATTCAACTTGATGCCGAATGTCTACAAATACCTACAAACAACATTGTACTTAATGGTGAAAGGCTGAATCTTTTCCTTTACAAGTAAGAGCAAGGCAAGGATATCCACTCTCACTACTCTGTTCAGCATTGTACTAAAACTCTAACCACTGCAGTTAGGCTATAAAAGAAATAAAAGGCATACAGTTTAAAAAAAAAAAAAGAAATAAAACTGTTCCTATTTGCAGATTACAGAGTTTTCTACATAGAAACCCCAACGAATCTACACTAAAATTTCCTGGGATTAGTGAATTCAGAAAAGTTGCAGGATACAAGATAAACACACAATTATCAATCACATTTTTATATACAAAACATAAATATGCAGAACTCGGAAACAGAATGTCATTAACAACAATGAGAAACAACCTCATACCTATTAGAATGGCTAAATCAGAAACTCCAAGAAGATAAATGCTGATGAGGATGTGGAGCAACAGGAACTCTCATTCATTGCTGAGAATGCAAAATAGCACAGTCACATTGGAAAATAGTTTGGCAGTGGTTTTCATTTGTTTTTGTTTTTTATAAATTAAGCGTAGTCTTACTATACAATTCAGCAATCATATTTGTTGGTATTTACTTAAATGAGTTGAAAATTTATGTCTACACAAAAATCTACACACAAATGTTTATAGCCACTTCATCCATAATTTCCAAAAATTGAAAACAACCCAAATGTTCTTCAAGAGATAAATAGATAAAGAAAATGTGGTCCATCCACACAATGGAAGAATATTCCTCAATATAAAAGTGAGCTATCAAGCCACAAAAAGCCATACAAGAATCTGAAATTGCTAATAAAAGAAGCCAGTCTGAAAAGACTACATACTGTGTGATTCCAACTCTGTGATATTCTGGAAAAGGCAAAGCTATGTAGACAGCAAAAGGATCGGTGATTTTCAGCAAATTTTTAGTGATGTTTTCATGTGTGTTTTTCTTTGTTTATCCTCTGACTTAAGGATTATAGAGCTTCCTGAGTATATCGCTTAATGTCTTTTATCAATTTAGAAAAATTATTGTCTAAAGACTCTTCAAATATAGCTTTTGCCCCATTTTCATTTTCTGCTTTTTCTGAAGCATCAGTATCCACCAATGTTAGATTTTTGGATTGTGTCTCATATGCCTCTTGTTCTCTTTTCTGTGTTTTCCACTCTTTATTTCTCTCTGTGATTCATTCTGTATATTTTCTATTGACTTAGCTTTTAGCTCACTACTCCTCTGTCTTGCTGTGCCCAACCTGCTGTTAAGACCATGTATGGAGTTGAGTTTTAAATTTTTTATTTTCTTTTCTTTTTAAAACATATAACAAAATTTATCATCTTAACTATTTCTAAGTGTTCAACAACATTAAGTACATTCACATTGTTCTGCAACCAGCCTCCAGGAACTCAAACTATATCATTCTATCCTTATCTTGCAGAACGGAAACTATAACCATTAAACAACTCTCCATTTTCTCCTCCCCCAGCGCCTAGCAACCACCATTTTACTTTTGGCCTCTGTGAATTTGACTACACAATATATAAGTGAAATCATACATTAGTTGTCATTTTATAATTGGCTTATTTTAATTAGTATAGAGTCCTTGAGGTTCATCCATGTTGTAACATGTACCAGAATTTCCTATTCCATTGTATGGATAGCCCACATTTTTTTTTTATACATTCATCTGTTGATGGACACTGGGGTTGCTTCTTTTAGCTACTATGAATAATGCTGTTATGGACATGGATGTACAAATATTTCCTTGAGAGTTTGCTTTTTATTCTTTTGAGTATGTACCCAGAAGTGGATCATTTGCTAATTATATGCTTAATTTTTTAAGAAACCACCAAGCTATTTTCTTTAGAGGTTGAACTATTTTACATTTCCACTAACAGGGTACAAAGATTCCAATTTCTCTAAATTCTTGCCCAAATTTTATTTTTTGCTTTGTTTTAAGAATAGCCATACTAATGGGTGTGAAGTGGTATTTTATTGTGGTTTGGATTTGCATTTCTGTAAAGATTAGTGGTGTTGAACACCTTTTCACACGCTTGTTGGCCATTTGCATATCATTTTTGAAGAAATATCTATTCAATTTCTTTGCGGTTTTTTTTTTTTTTT
>NW_016107517.1:2509720-2518090 GCF_001604975.1 Cebus imitator
GCATGCTGGGTATTGTATATGAAAAATTATAGACAAAATTTAAGGTTCACTAATGTTATCTCCTTCCACAGAGAATCAATTTTGGACCCTGGCAGGCAGTTAAAACAGAGGTGGAACACCTTATCCAGTCTGAGATTGAGTTAATTCCAAGTTAGGTTTCATTTCTGAAGGAGAACTCACCTTTTTCTCTCTTGCCCTTTAATCCTAGGTTGCCAACAGAATGGGAAAAAATTTTTGCGATCTACCCATCTGACAAAGGGCTAATATACAGAATCTACAAAGAACTAAAACAGATTTACAAGAAAAAAACAAACAAACCTTTTCAAAAGTGGGTGAAGGATATGAACAGACACTTCACAAAAGAAGACATCTACGAGGCCAACAAACATATGAAAAAATGCTCTTCATCACAGGTCATTAGAGAAATGCAAATCAAAACCACATTGAGATACCATCTCATGCCAGTTAGAATGGCGATCATTAAAAAATCAGGAGACAACAGATGCTGGAGAGGATGTGGAGAAATAGGAACACTTTTACACTGTTGGTAGGAGTGCAAACTAAACATTTGCAACCATTGTGGAAGACAGTATGGCAAATCCTCAAAGACCTAGAAATAGAAATACCATTTGACCCAGCAATCCCATTACTGGGTATATACCTAAAGGACTATAAATTATTCTATTATAAAGACACACACACGTGTATGTTCATTGCGGCACTGTTCACAATAGCAAAGACCTGGAACCAACCCAAATGTCCATCAATGATAGACTGGATAAAGAAAATGTGGCACATATACACCACGGAATACTACGCAGACATAAAAAACGATGAGTTTGTGTTCTTCACAGGGACATGGATGAATCTGGAAACCATCATTCTCAGCAAACTGATGCAAGAACAGAAAACCAAACACTGCATATTCTCACTCATAGGCGGGTGTTGAACAATTAGAACATGTGGACACAGGGAGGGGAGCATCACACACTGCGGTCAGTTGAGGGGGGGCTAGAGGAGGGACAGTGGAGGGTAGGGAGGGTGGGGAGGAATAACATGGAAAAAAAATCCTAGGTTGCACCCTTTTTACGACACTTATAGGAAACCTGGGGTTTTTACCAGAGCCCCACCTTCTAAGTGGGCCATTTGCTAAAAGTTTTGCCTCCCTAGAATAATATGACTACCAAAATTCTTTATTATTTCCCAGGTTCTTAGTTTCTTTATTTCATATGTCTATGGTAGAAAAGGTGGGAAAAAATGTTGGTTCATCTCAATTTGGCTTTTCTTTCTCTGGTATCTTAGACTTCCAAGCCTTGGCCTCCTTGGGAGCTCTGACATCTACATTTTGTTTCCTCACTTACTACAAGGCTACTGAAAGCTGACTACTGAAAGCTCAACTCAAGTTCGCAGGTTATTAGCGGCTATTTCCTGCTCTTTGGCCCATACCACTTTCAAATTAGCAAACCTCTCAAAAGTAGGTGCATTAAGGAATCTATATTCCTTAATTCCTTAGTGAGCTCTATAGCTCACTCCTATGCCCTTCCTTCCCTCTGGTAACCTCTTAAGTTTAGACTTCATGAGTGATTCTCACAAAATAAATTTTGGGGGGCAATTTTTTTTACAGCATTTCTAATTGTTTTTGGTGGTCTGGAACATGTAATTCAATCATTACCTGATGCCTTTTCCAGAGCTTAAAAAAATAAAATTATGATTGCCAAATGAAAACATAAATGAGTAGATAGGCTGAAAGTCAAAGTCAAGATTTTTCAGTAAACAAGCAGAAAGACAATGCCATAAACTTTAGTCAAAAAGATAAAGGGAAAAAGAGTCAATCTACCAGGTAGAACATCCAACTAATAGGAGATTCTGCAATGTCAGAGTTAGTGAAAGTAGGGATAGATCAGAAGATTTCAGGTTAAAAGAGACTACTAAATGTCAACTAAGATAACTGAAAAAAATCCAATAAATAGATCCAAAATGTGATGAAATCATTCAGAACACCAAAGATTTTTTTTTTTTTTTTAATGTTAGGTGCTTCCAGAGGGCAAAACTTCCAAGTATGAAGTAATTAGTCATTCTGGTAGGAATCCTGACAACAGCACCAATTAAGTGATAGAAGACAATGGAAGAATATCATCACAATTCTATGGGAAACTTATGTTAATGCATAATTTTATTCCCAGGTAAAGTATCAATTAATTATGTGAAATGGAATGAATATAGATATTTTCAGAAAGATAGGACTTAAAGTTTTCCTCCCATGTACCTTTTCTGAGGAAGTTACTCAAGGATGTGCTTCAAGAAAATAAGGAAGGAAAGCAAAAAAGAGAAGGAAGTGAAATTCAGAAAGCATTGAAAATCTAACTCAGGTAGGGGGAGGAGCAGTGATCAGTGAAGGGAATTTTCAGAATGAGATCTGGTCAGCAGTCCTAGATAGCAACCAATCCAAGCTGGAACAGGAAGTGGCAGAGGTCTACAAGGGATGTTGCTTAAAAAAGTAAATTGCATTCAATAGGGTAATATCAGTGAAAGATTGGATGATTTTGAAGATAAGATGAAGATACCTTTTTAAAAAGTACTTCAGAATTCTAAGAAAAACATGCTGCTTAGAAAAACCATGGTTAAATATCAACCAAGATTTGAGCAATTAAAATAAAGGAAAAGATCATTCATTTGATCCAGATATCAGATATATCTTCCTCTCGGTGGTATAGAGGTCATAACATTCAATTGTAGAGGGAAAGGTAATTCTAGCAACTCCTTGACTAGGCAGAGAATAATATTTAGAATTAGAGTAATGTAAATACTATGTATCTACTTGCAACTTTCACATAACTTTAAATATAGTAACAGAACAAAATTCAAAAGTTATCAAGTGTGAAATCATAAAGATAGAATTTGAGAGGTGGAAGAGGGAAAGAAGTGGCAAAGGGTAGGATGTGGGGCTAATGCACACATCTCATTCCATAAGGAGTTAGCACAGGCTGACTAAATTGGATGTGACTGAAAAAGATGTCCATGCATTGTTTGTTTCTATAGTCCTGGTAGTTACATAGGTATATGTTGTCAAAACTCATCAAAATGTACATTTAAAATGGTTACATTTTATTGTGTGTAAATTATACCTCCATAAAGTTGATATTAAAATGTTGTTTTAAAAATCAACTTTTAATTTATATTTAAAATATAACCAATAAAAGAATAAAAATCTATAATTGTGAAAAGTTGGAAAGAAGAATAAGAAATGAGGGATAAATTAGGCAAAGTCTTGTTTTTCTTAACAGGGAGTTAATAAATATTTAAAGTTGATTAATCAAAGAAAACAGTGGTTTAAGATATAAAGTCCCTATTATTAAAATACAGAAGGTTCATAAATAGCCCCAATTACATAAACAAATGTAGTATAGGATAAAGATGTCATCTTAAATCAGTAGGACTAAAGGTTTTCTAATATATGGTACATGCAATTAAGAAAGTCATATAGAAAAGATAAAATCAAATTTGTTTCCCAAACTTCATATCACAATTAATAAAATCAAACAATAAAATGAATGTTAAAAAGGAAAGAAAGAAGTGGTACCAATACCAGAAGCAAATATGAGCCAATTCCTTTCTAACCAGGATTGGGAAAGCTTCTACTGACTCAAAATCCAGATGAAATAAATAAGGGAAAAGATTGATTGTTGACTACATAAAAACAAAACTTGTTTTATTTGGCATAAAAAAACTTTTCAAAAATAAAATGGATAAATTACAGACTAGGGTAACTACTTGCAACGTATAATACACAATAAAACCATTACTGGAAGGAGGGCCTTGAGTGTCAGTTGTCCAGGTCCTTGGTGTTTTGAACAGAGAATTGGACAAAACTCACAAAGTAACAAAGGAACGAAACACAGGAACAAAGCAGAAAATGAAAGGATTTATTAAAGCAAGAAAGCACACCACACGGTGGGAGTAGGCCCAAGCAAGCAGCTCAAGGGCCCAGTTACAAAGTTTTCTGGGTTTTAAGTACTCCTTTTGAGGTCCCTGATTTGGTTTGGCTGTGTCCCCTCCCAAATCTCATCTTGAATTGTAGTCCCCATAATCCCCAGTGGGAGGAAATGGAATCATGGGGATGGTTATCCCCACGCTGCTGTTCTTGTGATAGTGAGTTCTCCTGAGATCTGATGGTTTTATAAGAGGCTTTTCTCTTTGCTTGGCACTTCTCCTTGCTGCCATCATGTGAAGAAGGATGTGTTTTTTTCTCCTTCTGCCATAATTGTAAGTTTTCTAAGGCACTCCCAGCCATGCAGAACGGTGAGTCAATTAAATCTCTTTTCTTTATAAATTACCCAGTCTTTGGTATTGTTTTATAGCAGTGTGAGAACAAACTAATACAGTAAGTTGGTACCACAGGAAATGGTAGCTGCTGTAAAGATACCTGAAAATGTAAAAGCAACTGTGGAACTGGGTAACAGGCAGAGGTTGGAACAGTTTGGAGGGCTCAGAAGAAGACATGAAAATGTGGGAAAGTATAGAACTTCTAGAGGCTTGTTGAATGGCTTTGAACAAAACGGTAATAGTGAGAGGATGATGAAGTCCAGGCTGAGGTGGTCACTGGAGCAACAGTGACTCTTGCTATGCTTTAGTAAAGAGACTGGCAGCTTTTTGCCCCTGCTTGAAAGATCTGTGGAACTTTGACCTTGAGAGAGATGATTTAAGGTATTTGGCAGAAGAAATTTCTAAGCAGCAAAGCATTCAAGAAGGAGTGGAGCATAAATGTTTTTGGAAAATTTGCATCCTGAGGATGTGATAGAAAAGGACAACCCTTTTTCTGGGGAAAAATTCAAGTCATCTTCAGAAATTTGCATAAATAATAAAGAGCCAAATGTTAATCACCAAGACAAGGGGGAAAATATCTCCAGGGAATGTCAGGGACTTTCATGGCAGCCCCTCACATCACAAGTCCAGAGGCTTAGGAGGAAGAAATGATTTTGTGCATCCAGTCTAGAGCCCCCCTGCTCTATGCACCCTCAGGACATGGTTCCCTGTGTCTCAGCTGTTTCAGTTCTAGATGTGGCTAAAAAGGGCCAACCTACAGCTCAGGCCCTTGCTTCAGAGGGTGTAAGCTCCAAGCCTTGGTGACTTACAAGTGGTGTTGAGCCTGCAGGTGCCTAGAAGTCAAGAACTGAGTTTGGGAACCTCCACCTAGATTTCAGAGGATGTATGGAAATGCCTGGATGTCTAGGCAAAAGTTTGCTGCAGGGGCAGAGCCCTCATGGAGAACCTCTGCTAGGACAGTGAAGAAGGGAAATGTGGGGTGAGAACCCCCACACAGAGTCCCCAGTGGGGCACTGCCTAGTGGAACTGTGAAAAGAGGGCCACCATCCTTCAGACCCCAGAATGGTTGGGCCACCAATGGCTTGTACCATGTGTCTGGAAAAGCCACAGACACTCAACACCAGCCTGTGAAGGAAGTCAGGAGGGGACCTCTATCCTGTGAAGCCACAGGGGTGGAGCCGCCCAAGGCCATGGGAGCCCACCTCTTACATCAGCATGCTATGGATATGAGACATGGAGTCAAAGGAGATCATTTTGGAACTTTAAGTTTTAATAACTGCCCTGTTGGATTTTGAACTTGCATGGGGCCTTTTAGCCCCTTTGTTTTGGCCAATTTCTCCCATTTGAAAAGGGTGTATTAACCTGATGCCTGTACCCCATCCTATCTAGGGAGTAACTGACTCCCTAGTTTTTTGATTTTACAGGCTCAACGTGGAAGGCACTTACCTTGTCTCAGATGAGCCTCCAGACTTGGAATTTTGGGTTAGTCTATGGACTTGGAATTTTGGGTTAGTGCTGAAAGGAGTTAAGACCTTGGGGAGCTGTTGGGAAGGCATGATTGTGATTTGAAATGTGAGGACGAAAGATTTGGGAGGGGGCAAGGATGAAATGATATGGTTTGGCTGCATCCCCATCCAAATTTCATCTTGAATTGTAGCTCCCATAATCCCTACGTGTCATGGGAGGGACCCAGTGGGAGGTAACGGAATCATGGGGGCAGTTATCACCATGCTGCTGTTCTCAAGTTTTGATGGTTTTTAAGGGGCTTCCCCCTTTGCTCAGCACTCATTCTTCTCCTTCCTGCCACCATGTGAAGAAGGATGTGATTGCTTCCACTTCTGCCATGATTTAAGTTTCCTGAGGCCTCCCCAACCATGCGGAATTGTGAATCAATTAAACCTCTTCTCTTTATAAATTACCCAGTCTCAGGCAGTTCTTTATAGCAGCATGAAAATGGACTAATGCAGTCCCTATATGCTACCCCTTATCTAGATGAAAGATTTGGTCCGTGGCTAATTAAAGAATGAGGTGAATTGGTGCCCTATGCAGATGAAAGGATGGCCCCTGCTTGGCCCACAGCCAACTCACAGCACACTCCCTTTCCATCTGAGATGTGGTAGAAAGGGGAAGGCTGTAGTGAGAGCAGCCTTTGATCTTTTGCTACTTGGGTGAGGGGAGATGGGGTTTTTCCTTTTGATTTAGCTTTTGGAAGCTGGGGTTAATTGGCCTCAGATTCCCTGCCCCCAGCCCCAAGTGTTTTCTCCTTTAGGGAGTTAGCAGGAATTGTCCTCAGATACCCTGCCCCCAGACCTTGGTGTTTTCTCTTTGGAGACGTCAGTACAAATTGGCCTTGGATTTTCTGCTCCCAGACGTTGGTGTTTTCCCTTGCTTCAGCTTTAGGTAGTTAGCACGAATTGGCCTTAAGTTTCCTGTCTCTAGACCTTATTTTTCTGCCTTAAAACTATTCCTAATGTATAAAGAGTTTCTAAAAATAATCAAGAAAAAGACTAAAATAATCTAAAAATAATCAAGAAATGGACAGGAGATAGGAGCTGACATCTCACAGAAAAAGTAAAATCTAGTCAGATTATTCAAGCTTCCCTGATTCCTCCAGTGGGGATGCACTTTAATGATAAAAAAAAAAGCAGCGTCATGAGTTTATACTGAAATTCAGGACAATACAATTTTTCTTTAACTTGTTTCAGTCTCATCATCTATATCTCCTTTCTCCCATCATGGGGGTCCTTGTTCCCAATAACAACACAACATCATATCTTGGCCCTTAAGCTCATGAGAAAAACACTCAACTTCCTTGACAGCAACATGAATGCAAATGGAAACTATACGGAGATACAATTTCTGCCGGGCATGATGGCTCACGCCTGTAATCTCAGCACTTTGGGAGGCCGAGGCGGGTGGATCACCTGAGGTCAAGAGTTCAAGACCAGCCTGGCCAACATCGTGAAACCCTGTCTTAAAAAAAAAAAATGGTACAGAGATACAATTTCTAAGTTTAACAACATATGCTGTTGGCGAGGCTATGGGAAACAGACACTCAAACATTTTTTTTCTGGGAATAAAATACTTCAGAGGGGGACTTGGCACTATTTAGAAAAATTACGTATTCATTTACCATTTGACTTAGAAACTCTTCTAGGAATCTGTTCCAAAGATATGGTGGCAAAAATTTAAGCAAGACGCGTGTGCCAGGTTATTCATTGAAGGATTATTTAATTACTAAAGTACTAGGAACAGCCACATGCTCATCAACAGGCTGGCTGAAAAACTATGGCACATCCACTCAGAGGGATACCATGCAGCTGTTCATTGCAGTGTGCAGAGAGAACAGCCCACTGAGATCAGAGGGTTGGCTGCAAAGAGGCAGGAAGGGCTTCTTGGATTGTGGCAATGCTGCATGACTGTAAAAATATACTACTGCCTATCCAGCTGGATATTTCAGATAAGTGAATTTCATGGTATGTAAATTTTACCCAAAAATGGTTTTAGAAAAGGAATGCAAAATAGCTTTATACAAGGTGAGCAAGGGAGTGGCCTCCAGGGTATATTATTCCATAAACCAAGCAAGGTGGGGAAAAGTGAGGTCATCAAAAAGTGAACATAAATATACAAACACATTTGTTTATATATTTTTAAAGTGGAAGGATAAACAAAGAACTAATAAAGATTGTTACAAAGATAAAGCAGACACTGGTCGAGGAGGGAGGGAAGCTTGAATACTCTGACTAGATTTTGCTTTGTAGGTTTAGCTTTAGGACAAGGTAATATTTTACACAATGATAAAACAAAGTTAAATTTATAAAAAGCAATCCCTAAAAAATCCAAAGCAACATGAAATACTCAGCTGGTGGTATAACCACTCTGAGGACAGAAGAAACAAGAAAAACTAAACAAACCTATCTCCTAAACAAGCCTCAAACTGTTTTCAGTCATCATATTGTTGGTAGTTGGTGATAGTGCTGATGTTAGTTACTCTGAGCCTGTATTGTGATAGTGCTGATGTTAGTTACTCCGAGCCTGTGGTGTATG
>NW_016107517.1:2518831-2575213 GCF_001604975.1 Cebus imitator
GAGCCTGTGGTGTATGTATTGTGGCAAACTCATGACGTTGGTCTTATTGAGAAGAGGGACCTTCAGGATGGGAGAAGGGAGATACAGATGACGAGATTGAAAGAGGTTAAAGCAAAATCCTATCATATCAAATTTCAGCATAAATTCATGATGTATTTTCTATTGTTTAAAAAAAAATGGCCAGGTGCTGTGTGGCTCATGGCCTATAATCCCAGCAGCTTGGAAGGCTGAGGTGGGAAGATCACTTGAGACCAGGAGTTTGAGACCGACCTGGGCAACATAGTGAAACCCCATTTCTCAAAAAAATTCAAAAATTAGCTGGATGTGGTGGCTGTGCTTGTAGTCCCAACTGCTAGGGAGGCTGAGGTGGGAGGACTGCTTGAGCCCGGGAGGTGGAGGTTGCAGTGAGACAAGATGCCGCCACTGCATACCACCCTGGGCCAGAGGGAGACCCTGTCTCACAAAAAACAGAAAGAAAGAAGAGAGAGAGAGAGAGAAAGAAAGAGAGAGAGAGAGAGAGAAAGGGAGGGAGGGAGGGAGAGTGGGAGGAAGGAAGGAAGGAAGGAAGGAAGGAAGGAAGGAAGGAAGGAAGGGAGGGAGGGAGAAAGGACAAAGGACAACACTTTTTACATTGAAAAGATGAAGAAAAATGACCTCTGCAGCAGTGAGCAACACCAACACCAGATTGTGATTGCAAAATACTATTTCCCATGAAATGAACCCTAATTCCTGGAGAGATGGCTGACTCCAGGGCTAAGGTGGGAAAAGAAAACAAAATGAGCCTGGAACTTGTCATACCAGAAAGCAAGAAAGCTATCACAGAAAGACTACTGTTTTCATATCTAAAGAGCCAATGTGAAGAGGTGTCTACTGGCCAAAGCTGGGACCATTTGAGCATAAATAATCCTGATTTTTTTTAAGAAAGATATATCAACCAATTACAATGTATCATATTTATTTAGATCTTGGTTCAGACATGTTTCAAAAAAACATGAGACAATCAAGGACATTTGAATAATGAATATTTGCTAAAATTAAGAAATTGTTAGTTTTTTAGGTATAGTAATGGTTTAGTGGCTTTAGAAATGAATACTGAAATATTTACAGATAAAATGCTATAATGTCTGGGTATTGCTTCAAAATAAGCCATGAGGATAGTGGGGTGGGAGAGTAGATTCAAAAGATGGCCATAAATTGATAATAGTTGAAGTAGGGTGATGGATACATAGGGGATCATTCTTTCTATTATTTTCATATATATTTAATTTTTTTCGATAAGAAGTTTTAAAAAGTGCTATAAGCTTAGGCTACTATTTACATACACGTCGTGTAGTAGATATGAGTTTGCTCCACAACTTCAGGGCAAGAAATGGCACATTATTTTTAAGAATCGATCCAATCTGTTCCAAACCCCCACTTTAGGGGACGGCTCCTTCCCTGTAGGGTTGCACCAGAACCTTTGGGGCTTTTGAGTTATCTGGAAACAGGAGCTAGGTCACGTACAAAACAAGCAGGGAGAGACAAGGTAGTCAGGTGTCAGTCCCCAATTCCTTCTCATTAAGGAATTTTCCAATGAGGTTTCAGAAGTGTGTGTGACAGCCTGCGCTCTCCTCTCTGGCAGTTCTGTTTCTGATCTTGAACTTGCCTCATATGGTTACACTTAATGTATTTTCCAATGTCCTTAATTGTCCTGTTTCTACTAACAATTTCTGTGGAACAGTGGTTCTCAAAGTGCAATCCCCATACCAGCCCTCAGCACCACCTGGAAATTTTCTAGAAATGCAAATTCTCCAGCCCCACGTCAGATCTTTAGAACAGAAACTCTGGGGTAAGGCCTAGGCATCTGCTATAACAAGCCCTCTAAGGAATCCGGTGCATGCTCCAGAAAGCTTAAAGGTTCACTCCTGGAAAGGGTATGCAGCCTTGCAGTTACTCCTCGCCTGAGCCTCAGGCTGCACTGTTCTCAAGTGTTCCTTGCGGTTCTCTATGCACTGTATCTTTTTAATTCCTTATAGCAAACTTCCTTTTGGAATCTGTGCTCAAATCAGACCCTCTTCCTTAAGTTTTTACAATAACCTCAGCACGGACCACAGTGGCTTGTACATAGTATGGTACTTCATGTTGGTTGAATGGATAAACAAGTTCATGCTTACAATCATAAAACTTTTCTGATGCAGATCCTTTATGTTCAGTTTTATGTAGGTTTAAAAAAACAAGGATTCCAATGGCTAAACTTGATTATCTGAAATTAAGAGGAATGTTATCTAAGATAAAGTTCAGTCCTAGGTGATGGTAAGTTACTACTTCTGTTGGATTCCAGGATGAGCATCCTCTTGTGTAACTCTCAATTTACAATGATGGCTTCCCCATAAACAATGCGGTGGAAACACCTGCAGCTCTCTAGACTGGCCAAGAAGCATTAAGGTTATAAACTAGGACAATGGGGTTGCACTTCAGCAGTAGGTAGCTTTAAGCCTGGACTCTCCTAAGAGCTCCTGAGCTTTTCCTGCAGTACAGAGTGATGCAGGAAGAATGGGACACTCAACATCCTGTTAGTCAAGACTAGATTACGTATGAACATGCCACGAGGGCACCAAGAGTTACTGTCACCTTTATCAGTTTCTATCACACAAGTCTGTGTTCCTTTTCTTCTTTGACATGCTACATGACAGGTACCAGTAATTGAACATAATGGTGGGGTGGGATTTTCCCCCACAACTATGAGAAGTCTCTGACAACTTCATTTCCAGACAGGATGGGCTCCAGCTCGCTCCCATCAGGTGACTCAGAGGTTGCTACCACCCCCTTCCCTGCACAAGACACGGCATCCTGTCTACAACACCCACTGCCTGTTGTGGGAAGTGCAGCCAATCAGCTGCATGGACCCTACAGCCTGTGGCATGTGACTTCTCGTGGTGACATGAAACACCTCAGCTGATACCCCCCTTCCTCACAGCATTGAGGAAATGAAGGAAACATGGTGCCATGTCTGTCTCCAGAGGGGGGATGAGGTCTTCCGAGGCACCAGACACCACCGCATTCACCCCCTCGAAGTTTGCAAATTGTGTCCCCAACACTTATCTTTGACTCTCTTGCATTTACTACAGGCGGGGAACACAAGCTTTATAGATTGGAGGGGTGGGGTGTCAAATCTATTTTCTAAAATTCAGGTTTCTTGATAAAAAGTGAATGAATGAAATGGGTCAACGGATTTATCAGGATCCCACCACAGCCTGCATTCCAGGTAACATTCGAATGGAACTGCGTCTCAGTCAGCAAGCCTTTGACTCAAAAAATTAGTGTTAAAAAACTAACCAAACTAATGTGCACTGAAGTACGTAAAAATCAGCCCTTAAAGATTAGCAGACCAGGTTCTAATCCTGGCTCCTCCATTGATAAACTCTAAAACAACCTCCAGCAGATTATGTAACTTTTAGGAGTTCAGTAAGATGTAGACCACAATATTTACCTCCAAAGGCTCCAGCAGGGAGTAAGCATAATAATGTACATAAAGCCTCTGGCAAAATGGTAGCCTCCTGTGGCTACTGAGCGCTCAATGCAGCTAGTGGGACCTGGCAAATGCTGTGTAAAATACATACCAGGTTTCAAAATTTAGTATGAAACGAAAAAAGTCAATTATCCTATTCTTTATAATACTGATTACATGTTAAAATAATTTGAAATATATTGTGAACATATTACTTTAAAAAAACGTGCACAATTATATATTTTATGTTATACTACAAAGAAAAATGATAATTTGTGTTGCCAGGTTGACTTATTTTTGTGCCTATCTTAAAAGTTTCTGCTATCCTGAATCACTAAAAAGTATCCCAAGACTGCTGACTTCATGTACTTTTTAAGGTTATCTTGCAAGGTTAACTATTTAAAACTTGTGATCACATACCTGTGGGCGTCAGAATTTTCTCCATATCAGAGAACTAAAAGTTAAATTTGATACTGACATTGACAAATATTATCTATAAACTCCAATAGCAAGGCAATATCTATTCTCATTGCTTGACTTTTGAAGAATATTATAAATTCAAACTTAAAATCCACACTACTTCTTTAATTGGCTTTATAGATTAGCACTCTAAACATTTTTTTAAATTAAAAAAAAATGGGCACTCGGCGCTTAACATTGGAAATCTGACAGATTTGGGTCTGGGTACACGCAGCCATTTCCCTTTTACCACCTAAAGGGTTGACTACCTGTGGAAAGCTCTCCAGGGCCAGACAGAACTCTGCCTGATCTCTTACCTAGAAGGATCCACCCATTTCCTGTGGTGGGAAAGCCTGTAGATTTCCTAACCTGGTTGCTGTAGGGTTCACTGGGGAGCCAGCCACAGTACCAGGAATAAAGAATCGAGTATAGTCAGCCTTCCACAAACAGGCCCCGGAGAGGGCACTAACTGGGCCAGTGAGACATCCACATGTCCTGAAGAAGTCTCTACCTCTACCGCAGCAGACCCCGTTTCTGCTACATCCAGTCCATTCATGTTTACAAAGAATACCAAAGCCACTTAATGAGTTCAGAGGTGTTCTTAAGTGGCTCATGAATAGCTCACACCACTTGCTATGGTTTGGCTGTGTCCTCACCAAATCTCATCTTGAATTGTAGCTCTCCTATTTCACGTCTGTTATGGGAGGGACCTGGTGAGAGATAACTGAATCATGGGGGCAGTTTCCCTCATACTGTTCTCATGTTAGTGAATAAGTATCATGAGATCTGATAATTTCATAATTTTCCTTTTCACTTGGCTCTCATTCTCTCTTGCCTGCTGCCATATAAGACATGACTTTTGCCTTCTGCCATGATTGTGAGGGCTCCCCAGCCACGTGGAACTGTGAGTCCATTAAACCTTTTTATTTGTAAGTTACCCAGTCTCGGGTATATCTTTATTGGCAGCGTGAAGACAGACTAATACACCACCCTTACTCATATCTAGTCCCAACTTACCTCAAGGCAGGTGATGCTAGGGAGTACTGAAGGGCCTTCAGGTCATCTACATCCCATCAAAGTCTGCCTCAAGGTGTGTGGACCTGGCCAGCGACTGAAGTTGCCTGTTTCATCCCCTTGGACAGTTCTGATTGTCCCTTTCATACTGAGGCCGATTCTGCCCCTGGGGCACTCAACCCACTTTTCTTAGCTCTATCCTCTGGCTCCTGCAATTATATCTCTCCAAATAAATGTAAATTAGCAAATGGGTAGCCCCAGTCTCCTATGCTACAGGCCGAGAAGGCAAGCATAAAAGCCCTTAGCACACAGGGCCTGGTGCATAGCAAATACACATAAAATCCCATTGCTATTATTGTTAATTACCCCAAAGCAGGATGGATTGATCAGCTGAATGATCTTTAAAGGAATATATATATGTTTACTTCTACCAACTGTTCTCTTTTCTTTTGACTCATCTTCATTGGATTTAATCTGGAGCCCTGTCCTGCTGTGTCCCTCTCCTGTGATGAAGCCACAGTTGGTCTCTCTGTGAGTGTATCTAAGTGTGACCTGACCAGCAAAGGGGGTCATGATCTCTCACTTCACAATCCATGCAGTTCAAACTCACACCAGCTATTCTGGCAGCTGCATGCTGTTGTAGCTTAAAAGTCTCTTTTATACACACTTACTAAAGTCTCTGCTTTAACATCTAGAATATACTAAGCACCATTCCAAGTAACTCCTTTAGTTAATTCTGCATTTCCCCAAAGAAGCACCATACCTTAAGACTGCTCAGCACACAGTGGTTGCTCAATTTGCTAGACTGACCAGAACGCCACCAAGTTCCCAGAAGTTTACTGTTATCTACACTTACTCAATGATCTACCCTGCAAAGGGCAGTCTGGGGACAGTTAGGCCTTCCAGGAGGCAGCACTGAGGAAATGTGCTCTATGCCAGTAAGATGCATGAGGTGCCAACAGGAGATCCTTCTGAAATGTGACAGCTGCATGTGTTTGCCAAGGATCAGAAAAGTATCCCAGCTCAGCAGGCCAGCTCTTGTGCCCCTTCCTAGGGGTAAGCCCATGTAAGTTAGAGGGGACAACCTGAGAACCCTGATTTAGGATCTGGACACAAAGAACGCCCACAGTACCAACCTTTCCGGGTTGGAGGTTTGCTCTCCATAGCAGGCAGGGCCTATGTTGGCAACTGTGCTTCCAAAATGGTCCCCCATTCCAAAACTTGACCCACTGCATCTGACCTAAGATAAGCCTACATTTGCCACCAAGATTACCTGTGGGAAAGGAATGCCTGGGTTTCTAAGACCTTAAACTGAAAACACACCTAGCAGGAACCATTTCTGGAGCTGCTTCTCGGGCTGGTACCCCTGAGGGGTAAAAAGATTAACTCTGCGACTTTAGAGGCGGGGGACCCAGCTGACTGTCAGTGGGGTAGTTGGCCCTGAACCTGAAGTAGAAAACCAGCAACATAGATTACGAAACAAGGATGGCAATATAAAGAAATGAAGTGCTGACATGTGCTACAACATGGGTGAGCTAAAATACACTCTGCTATGTGACAGAAGCCAGTCAAAAAGGGCCACACAGTGGCTGGTTCCATTTCTGCAAATGTCCAGAACAGGCAAGCCATAGTGACAGAAAGAGTTGAGGGACTGAATACAGCTTGGGAGTGGAGAGGGGAAATTGGAGGATAACAGGAAAGGGGTATGGAGTAGCATCTTGGGGTAATAAAAACTTGTGAAAATTGTTAGTGATGGACAACTTCAAACAACAAGCCACTGGACTGTCTACTTAAATGGGTGACTTATGCAGTATGTGAATCGTATCTCAACAAAATTGTTAAAGAATCAGTAGGTATTCAACACCATTTATTGTGGAACAGTTGCTTAATATTGGTTTCTAAGGGCTGTCGTTACATCAGGGTAAGAGCAGAATGGCCTTGCTTAGCTCTGTCCGTATCCCTCCACAGAACTCTGGTGAGCAACCTGCCTGAATTTTACACTTTCAGCCACACTAGAAGAGCAGATTTTTTAAAAAGTCATTTTGTGCTGTAATATTGAATCCAGATTTCTTAGGACCAAACAAACTATGTTATTGGACTCAGAAAAGGGTCCTTGTGGTGTTAATCCAGCACCCAAGGGCACTGCAGCCTTCCTGGGGCCTGGCTAGACCAGGGCTTTTCCTCACCCATCCCACACTACACTAGGGGGCAAGAGGGGACTGTCTTCCCTTGGATTAATGGTTTTTATTTCATGCTACTTAAGCAAACAGCCAGGGAATTTGAGTGCCTGCTCTGTGCCAGCATGTTTGCTAGTTCAGGATGAGCGGAGCAGAGTTTGAATTATAATAAGTGGTTAAATCTGAGAAACAATCTTAGTTAACACGCAGGCTCTGTATCCAACAGGAAACAGTGAGCAAGATAACAGCATGCCAGGGCATCAGGGAATAGAAAAGGATATCCCCAAAGAAGCTGGGCAGGGCAGAGGCAAAGACAAGACAGTTTCAGGAAGAATCTGACACATGGATAGTCTGATTAACCTAAGAAAAATGTAGACAAGGTACGGGAACACGGCATTTGAGTGTCTATCTTCTCCCATAAGAAAATAGTAACTACTTTCTCAAAGTTTTTATTTATTAGCCATTTTACTTTATAGAATACATAAGCTACTTCTGGTTAAAGCATGGGCATTTTTTTTTAAGGTGCTAAGATGCCAGAGAATGCAGCAATTTTACTGTATCTTTTAAAGTGATGCCAAAACACAGAGCTGGTGTTGGCTGGAGGGTCTGATTGGATCCCCATTGCTTCCTTTCAGTGAAATCTCAACCAGTGGAGGATAAAGGTGGAACTGCAGGAATGCATAATGGTCCCAAGAAAACTTCACCCAGATTTTTATTCCTCATCATCCACCAATTGCAAGGCATCAAGTAGGAAAAGAAAAATCTTACTCATCTGACAGCCTAAGTAGTTATAATTTTATTTTCACATTAGAGAAATACTATGTTTCTAGGATGAAGCACAAAGTGGTTTACTAACAAACCTAACTGATGACGACGTAGCACAGGCAGCCCTGGAGGCTAAGGCGAGGTGCTGATACTGAGAGCATGGCCCCAGATCTCCCCGATGGGGATCATGCCTACCAGGCCTATGGGGAGTTGATGGGGATCCCCAGAGCCTAGACAAAATGACCTTACATTGAAGGGGCTCCAATTATTAGACCCAAGTTGTATTTATGCATCAAATTGAAAAAGAGCTACTTTAATTGTCCTATTACAGACATCATGCTTTTTACTTTTTAATCCAAATTCGAAATTTCAGAAATGCAACATTATTTCCTTATTAGGGATAAGGACCAGCTTTACTCCATACTGGCTTCAGGAACATGGTGATGGAGGTTCATCACCCATTTCATCTCTGAGATCTTTAGACAAACATTTGCTACTTGCATAATCTACACCTGGCGATCCCTTGGGCAAGCCCCTTTCATCTGAGACAGCAGAATACAGGAGCCCTCTCTGGTACAGATAGCTCAGGGGAGGCAGGTGTGTATAAAATATGGATCCTCACAGGAAGGAAACATTCTGAAGGGTCAGAACATATTTGAAACTCATGCCACATAAAATAGGTGTCATTTTTTACTTTATTTAAGGAAAAAAGGGTGGGGACAACAGTAATTTCATAATACACAGTAGACAAGTTAGCACTGCAAAAAAAAAAAAAAAAAGGGGGGGGGGGGCTGTGTACTTGCCACCAGTCTGCTTTGCAGCTTTTATAATTAGTAAACTTAATGCAGTTTGTGATTTGTATTACTAATTAGCAAATTAATAATTGGCAAAATTAAGGTGAATGTGCTACAACTAAGAAAACCTAAATAACCCATAAAAAATCACTTAAAATAAACCATAAATATGTGGTACACATTAGTGTAACAAAACCATTTTGTAAACATTTTCTCCAATATAACGTGCATGAGAAAAAAGTAAAAACACTGCACTTAATACAGAAAGGGTTACTCTGATTTTAGTACAGAAAGGTTATTACTTATGAAAGCTTTGACTAAACCTAGAGACATTTTTGTTTTGTTTGGAAGAGTGTTCCTATAAATAATTCAATGTTCCATATGTAATGATATCATTACAATACTGTTTTCTTTTGTAATTTTGCCATATTGGCACTTCTGTGGAGAAGTCACTACCCTGTAAAAGGGGGGGAAATCATTCCTTTCCTAAAAGAATCTAAACACTTCAACGACTCCCAATCTTTTATGGAGAAACTTCACTGGGTACCTGCATCAAGCTGTAGGCGACTCAATCTGGTTTACAAGGGGGTGAGGCCAAGAAGGGAAAGATAAACAGACCAGGAACCCCCACCCCAGAGGGACAGAGGGTCGTCCAACTTCAGTAAGTCAAGTCCAACAATGTATTCAATTCAGTTCCCCACAAACACCAAGAGAGTGCCCACCGGGTGCCTGGACCTGTGCAAGCAGGGAATCATGACTCGGCATGAGCTCAGACCCCATTAGCACCTATGGGAAAGCCAGTTTTCCTCAGGTTCTAAGTAATCGGTAATTCCAATGAAACACCACTTGCGTTTTTTGTAT
Source organism: Cebus imitator (assembly GCF_001604975.1). Taxonomy (NCBI): domain Eukaryota; kingdom Metazoa; phylum Chordata; class Mammalia; order Primates; family Cebidae; genus Cebus; species Cebus imitator. The sequence goes on from NW_016107517.1 coordinate 2,528,389, forward strand.
AACAACATTTGACTTACAGATGTGGAGCTGCAAGTCTTTAGATAATGTAAGACCATGTTACCACATCCTTTGTTCTCTGCCTTCTCCCCCTTAATATCAGACATTGGGTATTTCTTCAAAGACATATGCCCACCTTTTACCATTCTCTAAAGCCAGGGAAGGAGCCACAATCACTTGTGCCTGTCTTTCTTCTCTTGATATGTACACAAGTGTGCTCACTGTGGCATGTTTCATCTTATGAAAAGCCTAAACATGGATATAAATCACCAGCAGGAATCTAATTCTAACTAAAGTCCTATGGCAATGGAATCCAGCCTACCTCAAATCCCTTTAAATGTAGGATAAACTTTGCAACCTTCTATACATTAACTACAAACCAGAAGAAAGCTTTGGCCTTTCAGCACTGCTCCAAATTCACACAAATGAAACACCCATTTCCATCTTCTTTTCCCTCCCCAAAAAGTAAGGCTTCTCAGTTTATCGTGTCTTTAAGAGAATACACAAAACCACCAGCCGCTGTGTCTGCATTCATGAGTGGATGTACGTGTCTTACCAGATGTTTGTAGCTCAAAGGAGAGCCTTTTTCAAAAACAGTGAACCAGGGGGAAGGGAGTGACAGAGGCCAGAGTGGGTGCCAAGTTGGATGGGAAGCAAACAGGTACAAATGGCTGTTGTGTTTAAGTGGGTGGGGGCAGAGAAGACTCCCTCATTTTCACAATACACAAGAAAATTAAACACAAAGGAAGAAGATTAAGCCTAGAAAACAGCAAGTTTCTTTTGGGGACCGAGGTTAAAGCAGTTGTAATGCAGTACTTTGACTCAGAAACTCGACAAGAGGAAAGTAAGATGGCAGGACTGTGACACGGAGCCCTGAATCTTTCCCGAGATGGTAACATCCTTAGGGGAGCTGAGTGATGACCATGAAGCCATGAAACAAATTCTTTCTCAAGACATTTATTACAAATGTCATGAATATATTCATAAAGTAAAATTGGTTTAAAAAACAGAGAACAAGAGAGCAAGTGAGAAAACGAGAAAAGCCAGGACTTCAATATTACACTAAAACACAGAGGATGCCGACTTTATGAATAAGCAGAATTAACTACATTCTTAAAATAGTTTTAGTGCATTGCATTTTTAGAAAAGGGAAACTCCCCCGCCCCCAAGAAAAGGTTTCTGCAACACTGAACAGTTTGTGTGACTATTCTAATGTGACCACCTGTCTGCTACCAAACCCCCAAATCGAGAACAATGAACTCTCCTGTCATGGGCTACAGCTGCCCTATCAACCTCTAATGGTGAATCCGTTGAAAACAAAGCATTCTGCTTTCTAAACTTGGAAGTAAATTGCATCAGCCTTAAGGCTATTTCCCATCTTCATGGACAGTTCTTGTGCCTGCTGACTTGTGACAATAGAAGTCAAACTTCAATCTGATAGTTTTGGTATTACGATTAAATTAAACATTAATGGTTTCCTCCAAAAACATATAAACTAAATCACCTCTCAATGCATTAAAAACAATGAGGTAGGCAAAAAAATAAACACGTGGTTTGAATTTTTTTTTTTTTCTTCTGCAAGTGCAGACTGTGGTAAAACTGTTGCTGCACTTCTAGGTTTAAACAAAAATTAAACCTTTAACTGAGGCAGTGCTAATACTGTCACACAACAAAGTTCTGGCCATTATACAAAATGCACACGTTCTCTTTTTTCTTTTAGAACCATCTGCACATGATTTAGGCAACCTGGTACACAGAAAAATGACTGGGTTCTTGGCCAGGACCCCCCCCCACCCCAAATCCAAAGAAACAAAATGGGACCCCTTAACCCACCCCACCCCATCTCCCAAGCCCCACCCCCAAAAAAGTTATCCTAGTAACTGTGTCTTTCACATTTTATAAATATTAACTTCTTAAACCTCCATCTTCTTCTTTGTCCACATATTGTCACATTACAAAAAAAGAAATGTCAATTAAATACACGGTTAATGTTACTATATTAAATCTGCTCTCTGCTTCAGTACTCTGCTTCTTTTACCACCACTTCTCACCTCCTTGTGCCCACTGCCAATAAAACAAATGGCATGATCATCGTCGACCGTCAGACACCCACAAGACAGAGTCATTCAGAGACAAGGAATTCTGGAGCTGGAGGAAAGGTGTTTGCTTTCCAGTATGATGCTCAATCCCAAACACTTATAGCACCTGATGGTAGAATCTGAACAGCACCAGCTGCATTGCAGCCTTGATTTATTTTGGAGTAAGGAAAAAAAAGAATGGGGATAAACTGGTAAAAGAGGAATAGGAAGGAGGGGAGAGAACCCAACATATGAGGTCTGCACACACAGCTGTCCTGGTTGCCCTCGGTGCAGCTCCGAGCTCCAGTTGCAAGGAATTCCAAGTTCTCAGGATCTTGAAGACTCTGGAGGCCAGTAATCCCTGGATCACACTACTTCTACCAGCTCAGAAGAGAAGTCCTGCCTAAGGTCATGAAATAAACCTGACTGCTGCCACCAGACCGAACAGAGGCAAAGAACACCTGCAAAAGCAAGAAAAGAGAGGCCATAATTAGCATGGTCATGTAGCACTTCCAGCCAGGGAATCTAAGCCACCATCATCCTCAATACTGGCAAGTACATGAAGCTTAGACCCCAAAGAGCCTTTTCAAAAACTCTGAAGCCAGGCGCAGTGGCTCACGCCTGTAATCCCAGCACTTTGAGAGGCCAGGAGTACCAGACCAACCTGGCCAACATAAAAACAGTGTGTGTGGTGGTGCACACTTGTAATCCCAGCTACTCAGGAGGCTGAGGCATGAGAATCACTTGAACCCAGGAGGTGGAGGCTGCAGTGAGCCATGTCTGCACCACTGTACTCCAGCCTAGGCGACAGAGTGAGACTCTGTCTCCCCCAACCCCTCCTCCCCCTCAAAAAACTAGGACAGTATCAATTTATAATTGCAGGAGTGACCATCTGCAGCCAATTTTTATTACAACTCAGGCTTGTTACTACTAACTCCTTACACGTTGGCATATTGTGAGAACACAAAAGTAAAAAAAAAAATGGATGTTTCTGAAGAGTTATTTCTTTTCTCTTCCACTGTTAACACCTTCTAAAAAATAAATGTCCTTAAAAAACACAAGGAGCAAAAGGAAAAGCTCCTTAACAACCTAATTTCTTTTTAAAAATCAACAAAAAATGTATTAATTCCTTCATATAATCCATAAATAGAATTTCTGTGCCTTTTATTAATAAATGTTAAAGGACATGACATGCATAATAAAAATATTAAAATGGCTGAAACAAAGAATGTTATAGCTACAGTAAACATACTTAGGAAAGTATAAGCCAACAAGCTGACAAAATCCCATCGGAGGTTGTAGAGACTTTCAAGGTCACAGATTTGGGAGATATTCTGTAAGCAAAACTCCACTTGAAACCGAGTTGTAGGGTTGCAGACGACAGTGGCTAGGGGTGCAGAAGACAGTGGGTGGGGTGCAGGAGACAGTGGGTGGGGTAAAGCAACTTTGTGTTTAGGATGTGTTGGGCAGCTGACAAGGACAGATGTATAGCTTCTTCTTTCTCACATTAAATTAGTGAATTTTTAAATCTGAGAACTCAACCTACTGCCTGACTGCTAGTATGTCAATGGGAGGCAAAAGGCATTCTTCAGAGCCAAGTTTCTAGGGCTATGATATCTTGCCTCAGGTAGTCAGACATACCTTTGTAAAGGGTAGGCTTGGTAAAACTCAGTTCCACCCTCAATGCCTTCTCCCTTGGCAAATAGGGATGGGTCAATGCCCCTGGCCATCTATCTGCTCCACTCCGAAACTGGTTTGAAAGGGACTTCTTGGGAGGAAGTTGCCCTAGGAGTTGTCCCCGGAAGGGTATGGCCAGTTTTGAAAAGCAAAGGGGGTGTGATGCCACGGGATCTCACCTGCAGGAGGTACTACCTGTCTGCATAAGATGATTTTTACTGTAAAACATTTCTGACATGCAAACCTAGAAAGCAATTTCACTGCTCACAGACTAACAAGGGACATCTTCTTGACACACATTAGGTGAGAGAAACCTTTCTATCTACCTAAATCACATGGGTGATTCCTTCCACTCACAAAAGGATTCCAGCCAACAAAACTGGCAGCTTTTATCTTCCCTATCTCTAAACTAATTATATCCTAGACAGGTCACCTAATAGGGTTTTATATATATATATATATACACACACACGCACACATGCACACACACACACAAATATGTTAACTTCTATAGAGAAAAGTATCTCTATGCCCTCATAGCAAAAAACAAACTATGCCCCAATCCTCACGAACATGACTAAAAAGCAATATTTAAAACATTCCTTATTATTTCAGAACCTATCAAAACGCCAAAGAAATTAATCGTCAAACTCCATGGAAAATAAGCCATTACTAAAAGACAGAGTAATTAAAAAGAATCCATAAGGAAACCATTACCTTGTCATTGCGTTCACACAAGAATTTTAGTCTCTGAGCCCTTTTGTGCATGAACACACCATCCAAGTGACCAGTTTCCACAGATCGGATCTCTATGGCCTTCTCTCCCCAGCCCATTGTCTGGTTAGATCGAATATATGCTTTGGGGGAGGGAAAAATTGCAAACCATTAAAGATAAGGAAACAGTCCTGAAAAGATGTTGCTTATGTGACAAAAATATATTTTTATACTTTTATATCTTTTTAAAATTTAAAATTTAAATGCCTAGCATTTAATTTGTTTTCAAGGAACTTTGCCTTTATAACCAACTTGTCTATCCTGTGAAGTAGTTATCTGCATCAACGGTTGATCTATTTCATTTTCCTTAGGCCTTTCATGCTCATTTTGAGAAATGACCCACCAAGTTTAGAGTTTAGTGCACATATTTTTATCATTCCAGTCATGAGAGAAGGCAGGGAAGAGGCAGTGGCTTAATTACAAAAAATTCAAAACAGTTTTGGAATAAAAATACATGAAAATGTCAAATATCAGTCTTTATTTTATGGCTCTACCATTCTCAAGAGCAAGTAACTTCTCTTTCTCTCTGTCTTCCTTTACAAATGCTTTACCAATTCTCTGTTTCCCTTTACAAAGTGGTCAACAAAAACATGTCCGATTTTTCTCTGAGTATTTTAAGGATTAAATGAGAGATTATGATAATAGGGTTTTTAAAATATAAAATAATTACTTGGATTTTGTTCTAAAATAGACCTATGACTATTTCCATGGCCTACAATCTAACTTTCCACCATCTACTGCCAACCACTCTGTTCAACGGTGGCCAAAAGGTCTGAAGGACATACAAGATCAGCATGATAAATATATGCAGTCTCAGACAAGGCTCCACTTTCACAACTGCTGCCTTTCCCCAAGTTCTCCATACCTACTGACGTGGGCATCTCTCCCCACTGTAGAACTACATCCTTGGTGATCCTTCCATACGTGTTTACATAAACCCCCTCGTCTTCATAGCACACCAGAAGCTCCATCCCATCTGTGTTGGGGAGGATGATGATTGCATGGGGTTTGATGCTACACTGGATCTAGAGAAGAGTTTGACAAAGCACAGGGAAGAATGTCTGTGGTTACTTTTGGCCCTGTGAAAGTGCTCAGTAAGACTTCTGGTGAAGCACTGGTACCATATCCCGGGTGATAAATACATTTTAGAATATTCGTGCAATATATATCCCCAAGTCTGCCTTTTCCAAGTAATAATAATCTACTGACTCACATTTTCTCAGGCTCATGAAACAAATTTGGATGCTGAGCTCCAACTGAGAACCACAACCCCAGGATGTTCTGGCCTGCCAGCAACTGCCCCAAATCCATCCCATGTTAGTCAAAGCGAGGCCTAAGAGGTTTTCACGAGGGCTCCACAAAGCCAGGAAGGTGGATTTCCACTTGTCTAAGAGCATGGAGCTATTGAAAATTGCATATCATTTAAATACTCACCCCCACACCAAGGGGAAATGAAGAATCCCTGCTTGTGTTAGTTCACTAAGCAGAGCAAAGAAAAAAGTCAAAACAAAATGAAGCCAGTCAACCAACCATAGAGTGTGGGTTCTTTCTTACGTGTGTTGGTAGATAAATGTCATAGACTGATCCTGAATCCACATCAACAGCATGGAATCCAGCACAGGATCCATAGATCACTTTTAACCTCTGGCCTTCCTCAACAGTGAGATCCACCAGTAATGGCTTATGTACCAATTCACCAAATGACTGCAAAGAAGTCACAAGACATAAGTGGCAAGATGAAGGAGAACTTATTTCTAACAGATCAAACCAGAGAAGACCCAACATACTCAGTTATGCAATTACTAAGCCACACTGGCAACAACCACAAGGCAAAAATACTCTACAAAATTAGTCTTTATTATGGTTTTGCCTGTTAATTAGCATCTGGAAGACACTTCCAGAAGTTATGTTCCAAAGCTGCCTATCCAGACCAAGATTTCTGCTCTGTCACTTACTGTGTTGGTTGTCTTGATCAGAAAAGCATGCAAAGTAAAATAGCGAGGACTTTCCTGAGCACACTACTAAACTATTCAAATGCACAGCACAGCGAGAGGCAGAGTTGTAGGAATCACACACTAAACATTTTATCATTATTATTAGTCACTATTTGAACTATAAAGATCTCTAACTTTCTGACTAAATCAAAATGGTGAAAAGGCTGTGTGTGCTACCAACAGCGTGGACTGTGCTGGTGGTCTCCATTTTTCACTGACATCAGTACCCACAGTTCACAAGAGTAAGACAATGAAACAGGGCAGCTATAAATAAGGTAGTATTTATAAAACCATATAGTACAGTACTTGGTATATAAAGAATATCAAGGCCAGATCTCAGAAGGCAATATAACTGTATAACCAATTATCTTTATTCAGTAACACTTGGATTTATTTTTTAAACAAATATTGTTAACTCCATTTATCCTGCCTCACTGGGAAATCAAGCAATAAGCAATCCAAAAATATGAATCCTCCAAATAAATGAAACTTAGCCCCTCAATAAAATATACCAAAACTATTCTAAAAAATCAATCACCAGGCAAATGTGAGGTAAATTTGTAATCTTCCATGAATATTTGTGTGAACTCACAAATGAAAATAATCCTAGTTTTAAGACTAAGTACTCATTTACTTTCCTAAAACTTTATACACGCCAAATGGCAAAAACATCTTAATTTACATATATATATATAAATTATATATAAATTATATATATAAATTAAATTATATAATTTATATATATAACATATATAAATTATATATATAAATTAAATTATATAATTTATATATATAACATATATAAATTATATATATAAATTAAATTATATAATTTATATATATAACATATATAAATTATATATATATAGTTCAGATGTTGTATCTGGGTTTTTATATTTAAGCAAAAATGAAATCATATTAAACAGTTTAACTTGTTTTTTCACTTAACATATAATACATTCGTCATTAGAATTTCTGTAATTTAATTTTTAATATTTTATGAACAGATATACCTTAAAACTGCCTGCTGTTAGACACAGTTTTGATATCAAAAACACATCTAAATCTTTATACACGTCCATGACATAGGTGAAGGTCAGCTTTTTAACTGGAGGGTGGAAGTGGCGTTCTCTTTTCCTCTGTTACCATATTGCCACATTGATTAAAGTGTCTACCCAATATTTATCTTTCTCTCCTTCTTATTCTGTGGGCTTAGAAAGCAGATTAACTAAGCTTATTACATTACATTAGAAATGGTTTCCTGTGATAAAGTTATATGCTACATTAGCACATAGCTTTTATATTAGCAATTTTAACAGTTCAGACTTTTAAAATGTATTCCCTGACTCTTGGTTGCGGCTTGCACGGCCAATGCTACTTTTAAATGTACTTGATGTTGTTACCTTAAAGGCCATGAATTTGTGATATGGCTTCGGTGCCCATGCATAGACTTCCACAGAACTCTTCAAAGCAATCACCAGAAATTTGATTCTTTCGTATTTTACTGAAAGCAGAAAATAAAAAAGCAAGAGAAGCACAGGTCAGTATCAACATAGCCCTCTAAATCGTTTTAATTGTCTTCTGCAAGCTTTATAAATATGCCTTCTATTCATTCATCCAAACAAGCAAGGAAAAAATTCAGAGAGAGATCACAACTCACAGTTACCAAATTGTTAATGTACAATCCATGCTGTTCCCATCTTTTCTGACCATCAATGAGTACTTTCGCTAATGATCCTAACCTTCTTATAATAAATTCCAAGATATTTTATAATCAAGGACAATGCCAGGTATACCACCCTGAAGTGTTCGAGGGCTCAGTATTACTTCAAATAAATAGCAGCATGATTAATCAACCAAGAGACTCCTGAAACACACAGAGAGACTGAAGTACTCCTTATAACTTTCCCTAGTCCTGCATGGGGCTCACACAGACTAAGGAAGAAAAACAGCTTATACCAAAATATTCATGAATCTTGAATTCTACCAACAGAAGTATCTGTGGACAAGTCCAAGAATCACGAAGACCATTTCCCGATCTACAGAAATTAGTAAAACTGCCTCCTTCCCATAGCTTCTCTGGGGCCCTTACTGCCAGGCAACTCTGCCAAAACAGGTACTCCCAGGGGTCCCTGACTACAGATGACTTACTAGCCTGATGCAGATCCATGATTTGATTATAAGCTAACATCACACCACTGCTTGACTCCTTCTTTGTGTATGAGAGAGAACCTGTTAACTAGTAACCCTCCTTGTTAAACTCTATATATTACCACTGTTTAAAGAAATCAATAAATGAACATTAACACACAAAGGTTTATATGAGTTTGACAAAACAAGTACTGTTTCATAGACTTTTGCGATGATGGAAATTCTCTATATCTGTACTGCTGATACAATAACCGCTACACGCACGGGACTATTGAACACTTAGAATGTACTAGTGCCACTGAGCAACTAAATTTTAAGGTTTACTTGATTTTTATTCATTTAAATATATATTTAAATAGCTCCAATACTTGTGATTCATTCTGTAAGAGTGACAGGCTTGAAAGATTACTGTTTTGTTCTGGGGAAAAGACCAACACATCTGCCTCTTGCTCCCCCTGTAGGATAATCTATTCATGTACATTTCATCTGTTATGGGCTGTTTCATTACATTTATCCTTAGATGATTATATATATATATATAAAATATTTATATATATGATTTTATATATATCCTTAGATTATTTATATATATATATATATATGTATGTATATAAATTGTTTTGATTAGCTGGGTGTGGTGGCAAGCACCTGTAATCCCAACTACTTGGGAGGCTGAGGTGGGAGAATCACCTGAACTCAGTGGAGGTTGCAGGGAGCTGAAATGGCGCCACTGCACTCCAGCCTGGGAAACAAGGGCAAAACTCCATCTAACAAAAAAAAAAAAAAGTTTTGGTTTTGTTCCTGTGAGATTTACCTCATGAGAATCATTGCTTCATGCCAAGGAGAAAGAAATAATACTATAGCCATAAAATACTGACTGGCCAGCTGGGCTGGTTCACTAGTGTGGAGCACAGTAGCTCTGCACAGGCACTTAATTCAAAATGGCAGGCTGTAAGCCCTTGAGTCAAACTCTCAAATACTCTTATCAGTGCCTGCCAAGGACCTTCAGCCATCTAAGTGGAAAATAAGCCTGGCATGTAAAAAAGGACTTAAGTCAGCTGGCTTCCACTAGTTTCCTTCCACAGATTTCCTTTAAGAGGTTACTGTGAACCACATCTTACAGAGGAGAAGAACGTGGACTGTCAAAGAGGAGGAGTGAAAAGAGTCTCACAAGATGAACAGCATGGGGGAGACTGAGGATAGAGTAAGTTGCAAGGACAAACTCCGTTACGTATATAGGTGCATAGAGGGAGTAAGGCAATGTCTAAATGAGACTTCAAGATTAGAATGTCCCTTGGAAACAGAATACCAGAAATGAGTCACATGTTTCAGAAACAAGTTTATTATTACAAACTTCAAAAAACCTGTGAAAATTTAAACCTTAAAATTCAAACTGAACTCTAAACTCTGGAAAAACAAAACGTGATGCTTCTAGAACTTACCAACTTTATAATGTACACATCCTTCCAAATCCCCTACGGTTGTCCATCCCTGCTTCTTCTCAACTTCTGGATCATTGTGAAGTATTTTATTTCTCAACCAGGACAAATAGTAGACACGTAACTTATCCTTTTTGCCTAGCAAAATAAATATAAATATTTTACATGCCTATTCAGAAGCAGGTCTCATCATTAATAATAACAGTAACCAAAAGAAATTTCTACAAAGAGTAAACATCACTTCTTCCAAGAAAACCCCTTTGTATCAACGTTTTACTAGAAACTCAATTCAAGTTGCTCAGATGGACTTTTCAAAATCCTACAGAATTATCAATGGGTGTAGGCTGGGCTAGAGGGGAAGTTTTTAAAGAATAATAAACTCAAACTTATGTAGATGGACAGTATCAATAAACCACAAAGTAATACAAACACCTGCATAACAATACAACCAACAGAACTTATAATGTGCCTTCACATGTATTATCCCATCTGATTCTCAAAATCCTTTAGAGCAGTTACTATCTCCCATTTCACAGAACACAGAATGGTTAAATCAATCACTTAATGCCAGTACTTAAATCTAGTGAAAGGCAAGTCATAAGTTGGAGATATGTATCACAGAAAAAGCTGAAAACGAGTCATAGCCAGAATATGTAAAGAACTCCTACAAATCAAATAGAACAGGAAATGACCCAGTAGAAAAACTGGACATGCCACGATAACTGGAACTTCACAAAAGAAGTGATCTCATGGATACACAAAAAGGTGCTTGTTCTCAACAGTAATAACGTGTGCTAAAACAATGAGATGATTTCATACACCTATCAGAATGTCTAGAATTTGAAAGACTGATAATATCAAAGGTAGGCAAGGTGTGGAGCAACTAGAAACTTCAGAAACCAGTGTTGTAAACTGTTAAAATCATTTTTAAAAGTTTGGCATTATCTATTAAAGTAGGAAATGTGCACATCTTACATATGATCCAGTAATCTCTCTCCTAATATAAATGTATATGTATGCCCCCTAGTACATGAACAGGAATGTTCATAGCACTATGGTTCCTAATAGCATCAAACAGGAAACATTAATGTGTGAATGGATAGTAAAATGAGTAAATGTATTAAGGTGTAGTTATCTAAAGGAACAAAGAGAAACAATAACAAAAAAAATGATGGTGGGCAAAGGCAGCCACACACCCACATCAACAAGCTAAAGAAGAAAAATCACATGATCATATCAACAGATGCAGAAAAATATTTGACAAAACCCAACATTTACTCATGATAAAAACTTCCAGGAAAACAGGAATAAAGGGGGATCTGCCTCAATTTGATAAGCAAAATCTACCATAAAACCTTACAACTAATATCATACATAATGGCAAGAAACTAGATGCCCTCCTCCTAAGATAGAGAACAAGAGAAGGATTTCCCTTCTCATAACTCCTAGTAAATATTATATTGGGTGTCCTAGCTAATAAAATTGACAAAAACAGGAAGTAAAAAATACAAGGACTGGGAAGGAAGAAATAAAACTGTCTTTCTTCACAGAAGGCATGACGTCTGGGTAGAAAATCCTGAAGAATCAACCAAAAAACCCCAAAACCAACCAACCAACCAAAAATCCTGCTGGAACTAATAAGCAATTACAGCAAGGATTATAGCAAGGTTGCAGAATGCAAGCCTAATAAAATAAAAAAGTTGGTCACTTTCCTGTATTTCCTGTATACCAGCAACAAATAATTAGAATCTGAAATTAAGAATACAACACCATTTATATTAATACTTAACAAAGTAAAATGGGTATAATAAATCTAATAACACTAGCTCTTCGCTAGTTTTATTTAAGGAAAACTACAAATTCTGATGAAATCAAAGAAGAACTAAATAAATGCAGAGATACTTTCATGTTAATGGATAGAAGATTCAATATTGTCAAGACATCAGTTCTTCCCAACTTGATCCACAGAGTCAAAGCAATTCTAATCAAAATCCCAAGTTATTTTGTACCTATCAATAAGCTGACTCTAGAGGCAAAAGACCCACCACAGTCAACACAATATTTAAAAAGAACAAAGTTGAAAAGCTGACAGTCCCTGACTTCAAGATTACTATAAATCTTCAGTAATCAAGACAGTAATTAGCACAAGAAGAGACAGATAAAAGGAAAATAATACAGCCCAGAAATGGAACTATACAAATGTAGTAGTAATCTCTGATAAAAGAGCATAAGCAGTTCAATGAAAAAAGGCTAGTTTTTTAATGAATACTGCTGCAACAACTAGATATCCACACGCGAAAGAAAATAAATCTACACAAACTTTGAAACTTTCACAAAAATCAATTCAAAATGGATCATGAACCTAAATGTGAAACAGAAAGCTATAAAGCAGATTCTAGAAGATAACAAGAAAATCTAAGTGACTTTGGATTTGACAATGACTTTTTAGACATAATACCAGAAGCACAATTCATGAAAGAAAAAACTAGTAAGTTGGAGTTCACTAAAATTAAATACTTCTCTTCTGCAAAAGACATCATTCCACAGCATAAACAGAAACTGATAGAAAATATCTGCAAAATTTGTAACTGATAAAAGACTTAGATCCAAAATACACGAAGAATTAACTCAACAATAAGAAAACAACAATCCAATTACAAAATGGATTAAAGATCAAACTCACCAGAAGATATACAGATGACAAACAAAGGAAAAGATGTACCATACATCATTAAGAAATTGCAAATTAAAATAAGATACACCTATTAATTATTACACCCCTTCAGAATGGCTAAACTGCAAAATACTGAAAAGAAGTTTAGAAAAAGTCTACTGGAAAAAAAAAAAAAAAAAAAGCAGCAGCCATCACCAGAACACATACTGTTTTACCACTACATAAAATCAGTTCAATGAAGGCAAAATCAAGCTAACATGTTCAAAGTCCGGACAGTGCTTGTCTCTGTGGGCAGTCCCTGGGTAGCTTCACAGGGCAATTTTGGGGTGCTGGCAATGTTCCATGTCTTCACCAGGAAGGGGCTATCTGGATAGATTCTATGTGTGACAGTTCATTGAGCTGTATATTTATCTGTACTTTCTATGTATGTCATACTTCAGTATAATCTTTTTAACTTTTGAGGAATTGTTTACGGGAAAATATTCAATATATGTTAAGAGAAGAGAAAGACAACATCATTTTATATCTAATGTTTTGTTTCCATCTTGTGAGATATATTTACAGAAAATAGGAGAGGGAAATATAAAACATTAACAAGAATTATCTCTGAGATGGGGGTAACATTTTGTTTTATTCTTCCTAAGTTTTTTCTATTTTTGAAGCTTCCTACAATTGACACGTACTACCTTTATGATTGTGGAAACCATTAAAAGCTAATAAGGAAGGAAAAAAATACAGAAAAGTAGACCAAAAAATGATTACTGGTATCAGCTGATTATTTATTTATTTACTTGTTGATTGATTGATTGATTGATTGGAGACAAGGTCTTCCTCTTTTACCCAGGCTGGAGTGCAGTGGTGCTATCACAGCTCACTGCAGCCTCAACATCCCAAGTAAAAGCAATCCTCCTGCCTTGACCTCTCAGATTGCCGAGATTACAGGGATATGCCACCGCACCTGGTCTCAGCTGATTATTGATCCCATGAATTGTCTTGTTTCAATGGATCACTAAATGTAGATTTTTTTTCTCCAACTTAAAAACCCACCATCCATCAGCACTCTAGTTTTAAGTGGCTGTTTCCTCATTTAAGTATAAATAATGAAATTTTTGCATTTCAAGAAACTCCTTTATTTAACAATCAAAAGCATATATGAGAAGTAAAATAACTGCAAGCAAATATGTTACATAACAAGCTTGTACTAACAAGCACATAATTAAATCAAAATCACTAGTGGTATCATAAGTGATTATAACATCATAAGCGACTATAAGTGGTAGTATATAAGATCCATTTATAGTCTTATAATTTTGCATACCATTTGACCAAGCAATAACACGAATTATTAAGAAATTATGATCAATGCAACATGATATGTACCTAAAGGTTAAGTAAGCTACAAGGATATCTGTGAAAAATGTTTACATGAGAGGGGAAAAAAAAGGAATATACCTACAGGGCAACAACAAAAGATAAATAAATACATTTTAATAGATCTACACAAGGAAACATCCTCTAGCCATATAAAATGGAGGCCATGGAAGGATGTTCAATGGCATGGAGACAGCAGACTACTAAGTGCTTTGGACAATCAGGCCTGGATGGGACACACCCCAACCTCAGGACAGAGTTTGCTACAGACAGGTAGATGGGGGAGGGACAGGGATGCTGACTGTACGTACAACAGTGTACTGTGACAACTGTTCAAATCAGCTAGTCAGTACGTGAATGTCATTATTTCTCACTATTATCCCCTGTATGTTTGAAATGGTGTATAACCATTTGTATGTAGATTTTTTCCCTTAAGTATGTAGTGAGTATGGTGTATTCTTAAAAGAGTGAAAGTTAAAAGTTTATACAAGTTAAAAGATATGATCTCTGGATGATTTTAATTTTTATTTCTCCTAGTTGTTTTCCTGTAGTAGTTTATATTGTACAATTTATACCAGAAAAATCCTCTTCTTAAAGAGACATAATTGTGTTAATTGACATAAAAACCATAATACAATACTTTTACAATAATGGCAAAGAATACTTCCTTTGGCATGTAAAAATCTGTTGGGAAGGAGTAGACACAGCCCTATATATTGCATAAGGCAAATGAAATCTAACAAGCAACAGGGCAGACAGGGCCAGTGAGAAAGCACACATTCATACGCTTCTCAAGACTGCTTTCGGAGGAGCCACAGATCAAATGTGCATGTGTGTGTCACATCTGAATACATCTTCAGCTCACATTATCAAGTCTCAATGCAGCTGTATCTTATTTAGCCAGTATATCAGAGAATGAGCTAATGAAGATTAATGTGTAAAGCTACAATACTGTTAAGACAGTGTCACATATTCTGCTTTACAAAACACTCACTCACCAGATATTGTCACCAAGACATTCAAGCCCTCAAGTACATCCATTTGTTGAAATCGTCTTCGGTTGATCAGAGGATAGACCTTCCCTTGGCCACTTCTGTCCAGCAGCATTAGGCCACTCTCTGTACCCACTAGCAAATTCACTCCTGTTTCAGGGACAGAGAAAGGCCTCAATTTTATGCTGTGCTTGGAAACTACTCAGAATGTACAGAAAGGATAATATCATCTATTTGGAAAAAAGTGCAGTTTCTTAATTCACCCAGAAGAAATGTTTACAACAGTCAGAGGTTAAATAGTCAAAGTAACCAATCCTGCAACACATCACCATGTAGCAGTGATGCTGACATATTGAAACATAAGAAAGGATAAGGGAAAGACCAAGAAAGCCTCATCCCATTGATTTCCTTAATAATCCATTAGTTTCCAGTTCTTCCTCAGTTCCTCGAGAATGTTATATGCTGACTATTTCCTGTCTTTACAATTCTATGTCTAATTAGACACATCACACATTTGAACAAACCTTCATCTGATACCATGGTCTTTTTGTGCTTCCTTATCTTTCACTGGCAAATCTCCAGAATGGGCCATATACGGCCCTCAAATCCTTAACGGCTTATGATTTGGCTTCCATCACTCACGTTTAAGCTTTTCTTAAAGATCACTTTCCACCATGAAGAAACAACTGCACTCAGTTCTTTTGTCCCTCCATTTCTTAGGACTATCAAAATATCGTGACCTTCCCATGTGACCCAACCTAGCTCTCTAGCCTTGTACTGTCACCGTCTCCACACTCTTCTGATGTGATGTGTGACATCTCCTTCCTTATTTCCACCTCTGCCCTCTGCTTCTTCAGTGGAGACATTTCCACCGCTATCTGGTGACACACAGCTGCCTGTGCCTGAGCGTGCCTCGGAACCAGTAACTCCTAACTCCACACTACTACTTTGCCTCCTGCTTTCCACCCACTGCAGATCTCTACTGAAACTATCCTCGTGACTTCTGCCATTTCTGTCAATAGCTCCCAAGTTGCTCTGCAAAACTAGCTAAGCTGGCCACTAGAGCCAGATAAAACCTCTTCTCTGTCCCTCCTTTCCCTTTCCTCTGCTCTCACAATTGTTCAGGCTTTGGCAACTTTGTAAGTGATGGATAGGGACTTCAATTAAGGTTGTTAAAGCAGCTTCTCTCCACTTTCTCATGACACATATCCAATCAATCCTAATCTTGCTAAAATACTCAAGTCATGATATATCTTCAAAAACTACACATTCCATGTAGAAATTATTCCGAAAGCCCTGGACTGGCATCTAAGACTACCTGCCCTTGGGCCAAAGTACTTCTCCCTCTTGATCATTCATGTATTTACCCAAATGCTCTTGTTCTTTAGAATCTTCAGTGTCAGAATCACCTTTGTAACATGTAGCACAGATGACCTTACACTCCTAGGGAACTGGGCACGTTACATGTCTGCACTGATTTCCTCAGTCATAAACTCACCAAGACAAGGAATAAACTATTTGTGTAGAGGGAGTGATGGCGAAGAATATCATGGTCATACAGTAGGCCCACACCCTATTTCCAGAGAATTTGAAATGAATAACTATGACAGCATCAAAGAACGACCCTCCTAGAGCCCTCTCTCAGCTCGTGGCTGGTCCTTATCGAGTTGAGTTGGGATTATCCCAACATTTGGAGGAAAGTGTCTACCCAAGCAATGCTTGTGAGGATAGTGACTTAATGCTTAGAGAGAAAAAAAAAAAGCTGCACAATTTAAAAAGATTATCAGTATAAGAAAAATAAATATGTAATATGTGATTCATTTTCATATAATTTTATTTTTGAGGTTAGCCATTTTGTCCTGCCTATATGCCTGTTAAGGTGGAATTTATTTGAATATTATGCTTAGTGTTTTCCTTGCATATACCTAGGCGAGTTGATCTAAACAGCTTAGAAATTATTGGCAGAAAAAACACATATTTATTGATAGAACTGATGCCAGACAGATGCCATTCCAAATGTTCTATTTTACACAAAATTTTGGTACATTCCTGGTCAATCTTCAGTATCAAGTAGATTTTTTTAAAATCCTATGTCAAGAATCTGGTAATAACTACACAAAATATAAGCCTTGTGAAGAAATCCTATTATTTGTGTTATAAAAATAAACATATAAACATTAACTTCAAGACTTTACAGTGAGAAAGAATAAGGGAGTAACAAGATAAAGCTGAAGACTCTTTTCAAACACACAAAAGCTGCAGGTATTGTGGCAATTAAACTCTATCTTCTGCTTCTCCATGATGCATTTCCAAGTTGTATAATTGTACAGTTGTATAATTTTATAAAGTACTGAATGCCAATAGTCAAAGAATATACATAGTCACTGTAAAGTGCTTGGAAATTATGAGCATGAAAAATGAAAAACACTAGGTTGCATGTTGAAGTAAGTTTTTATAAATATACTTTTTCCACATTTCCACTGCTAGATATGATTGAATTTTATAGTGAAAACAGTCAACCTCAGGGTTCCGGGTACAATGTACACTACTGAGTACAATGTGCCCTATTTGGGCTGATGATTACACTAAAAACCCAGACTTCACCACTACGAAATATATCCACGTAACAAACTACTAAAAATTTGTTCAATAAAAAAAAAATGGAGATTAATCATTCCAATATCTGACAGCTAAAATGAGTGCCAGTGTATACATGTACCATACCAGTCTGCTAATATGCCACTGTGCATATGATAGCAGATGGGTATCATAGAAGTCTTCCATCCTGTCTATCCACAAACTATTCAAAGAAGCACTTCTCTAAAAGACCAGCCACCACTCAGAGTAAAAATCGAAGTGCTGGAGTAGTGGCTAGACACCTACCCCATAAGGCAGCACACAGAATCTCAGAGTTAAACCTCTTCTTGTATTTACGAATCTCCGGGGTGTCACTCTGTGGCCTAGTGTTGGTGGGATTCACATTGACCACTGAGCCTTTCCGGGTAGGATCTTGCCTTATGGCTTCTGGTCTCATTCCATCACAGGAAAATCCCACTGAAACACAATACATTTGAAATTATTTTCTGTACACACACACACTGTGCCTGTCTCCCTCCCCCAATATACTTCAAATAAATATTCATGTGCTATAACCAACACTTTGTCAAGGAGAAGAAATTTGTAAGCAATGTGTATGGAAAAAGGAAATGGACTCTACAGCTCACTACAGATAAGGCAATGCAACTGGGATGGGAAGTTTCTGCACCCAAGGTCTGTGCCTGGGAATAATCAGCAGCTACACCTAAGTCACCCTAAAGAGCAACTCAAAGATAAAGTCCCATTTGTCAGCTGCTTTCTTGTTGCTACTGTACTTACCCACAGAAGTCACTGTTGTTCCACTAGATGGAGAAATCTGTAGTAATCTGGGGTCTATAAAAGGTGTAAATGAGGAGGAAGATTTGTGTTTCTGGAGTGTGCTACTAGCGGACTGAGTCTGCAATGTAAATTTCAATGTTATTAATATAACAGGCATTTTAAAAATGAACATTAAAAATATACATTACAATTTACTTCTATATTGCACTATTTCCCAATACTTTGCCCTATTTCTCTTGCATCATTCCCTAAAAAATGTTCTGCAGGGAGCTTCCACATGGCAAAACACCCCTCAGAGCAGGCTGCTTTACCTGGAACCACTGCAGGAGCTGTATCTCTACCAGAGACATTGCTCGTCTACAAAGCGGTGCTGCAAGCGACCAATGAAATCTATACTTCATGTGCCTAGCTTTAAAAAAAATTAAATACTTATAATGAAAACTCCTAAAGGAGGTCTGAAATGTCTTGACCTCAATTCACCAATTTCTGAATTTATTCTCCTACCCAGAAGAGTCCAAATAATCTACGTTGGAATATTGGCAATTCTTAATGATTTCTATTTATTTTGAATTGAGCCTCTTGCCAGAAAGCTACAGAAGCTTTGGCTACTATTGTTTTAGATGCATCACCATTAAACCCATACCAAATGGGGTTCATTAGTGAAAGGTGCAAATGACAAAATAAGGCATATCCTTTTGATCTTTTAGGAGCACTAGTGTTTTGGTTAATAATGTAACTTAAGACAAAAAAACACAAAGAAAGTGAAACAAATTGTTAAGTGGAAATGTAATGACAATTAAAAACAAAACAAACAGAAAAATAAATTTGCTGGTTTAGTGAGTTAAGGGTTATAATAAAATACTGCACATTAGAGCGAAATGGAGCAAAGTTTAAAATATAAATATAAGAAGGAATGTGAGTGTAGGCGGGATATATATCTTGGGAGAAAAAAAGAACATGTCTGATCAAGTGCTTTTGGACCACCTCCATGGACACCTGAGAGTCACCGTATCCTAGAGCCCATGCCCTCCCCTTAGCTTCCCACCTGAACATTTGTCCCCTGGCAGCTTCCCTCCCTGTCCCATGAGTCAATGGCCAGTCCAGCCAATGCCAAGCCTATCTAGGAGGCAGTCGACTTGCCCCTGCTGCTCAGGAGGAGTGGATTTTTCTGATTCTAACCTCCCTCAACTGGTAGACAAAGGCACTAAACCAAATCTCCCATGGAATCAAATCACTTGATTAATTAAATACAGGTGCTCAAGTGGGCTATGTCACTATACCTGGAGTATGACCCTGTTCAAAGAGCAAAGAATCACCCAGACTGAGCCAACACCCAGACCGAGCACCACAGCCAAGCCTTCAAAGGAACACACAGATTTCCCAAACAAAATTTTAAATTAAAATACAAGCTCAAACCTTTGTCCTTCTTGTTTACGTCCTAATTTTTTCTAGGTTTCCCAAAAATAATTTGGCTTCTAAACCTCTGAGTGATTATAAATTTCAAAGAATGAAATCCTTAATAGGTTTGGTGAAAACAAAATCAACCAACGACCACCCCCCAAGAAGGAAAAAAAAATCCAGCTCTGTTTGAAAGAGATTCCTGTACAGGATAACAAGTTTGTCCAGATAAGGCCAACCCTGCTGAATTGAATTTTCCTGTATTTTATTTATTGGATAAAAAGAATGAAAAAGGCAGATTCCACAAATGAATATAAGAATTTCATGCCAAATACATAATGGGTCTGAGGACACAGCAATCATTTTATTTAGATTTTAAAAAAATAAACTAGATAAAGAAAGCCATGCAACTATACTTATCTAGAGAACAGTAAACAGTGAACTGGCAAGTTTGGGGGAGCTGATCTAGGGTTAAGGGGTTTATATGCAGATCTGAAACATGTTACTTTGGGTTGGGGAGAAGGGTAGGTGACAGAGAAAGCAGGGTGGGAAGGGAGGGGGGTGAGGGCGTTGGAAAGGTCTCCTTTGCAAACTAACTCCTAGACAGTGCTGGTCTAACCCCAGGAAAGCAGCCAGCTGTGGTGCGAGACATACCTCATTAGCAGTGAGCTTGTCCTGGGGTGTCTGTGGGGACATGGTGGGTGTCGGCTGGCTGGAGGATGGGGAGGAGGAGGTGGAGGAAGTGGAGGAGGAATGGCTTTGCTGTAAGAGATCTGGCAAGAGGTGAATGCGACCGGCAAAGCCATTGCTCTCATGATGGCTGGCACGCTTTTGGTCAACTGTACTCTGTAGAAAAAACAGGCACACTTGTCTCGCTCAAGCGCTGCTGAAATTGCCTATGGCCCTACTGATAACTGCTTTGTTTAAGGTGCTGTGTGACTTTTAAACCCTGTTAAATTACCAAGGAAAAACCAAATAAATTAGCCTGACTGCTCACGCTTCCTCACCAAACGCTTAACTTCAGCCAACAGAATTCAAAGTACCTCATCTGGTGGCTGCACGACTCGAGTAGTGAGTGTTTAATCTGGTTTATCAGCTGTGCTAGCTTCTGTTACCAAAACCAGTATCTTTTTTGTTCTTTTTAAAACTTTCTTTGTAAAGCTCCAAAAAGTACCTGTGGATTCTCTTGGTCTTTTCCATGTTCTTCCTACTTTCCATCCGAATGCATTGCCATAGCATGAAACACACTTAGGGCAAAGTCCAAAATACTAAATAGGTACCCTGTTCTATTTAAATGAGAAGTGTATCACTTTAATTAAGTCTAAGCTAAGAAACGAACAGATAGTTATAAAGCTTAGTGATCCAAACTGAGCATATCTGGGTGGCACACATTTAATTATTCAACAAGTGAGAAAACTAACATTTTGGAACACAGAAGAGAAACCTCCCAAACCCTTCTGCTCTCCGAGTCTCTGGGCCTGTGATGAGGTTCCTCCTGCCTGCCTCACCCACTCCCGCTGTGGCACTGCAGACACTTAGAGCCAAGCGTGCTCTGCAGAGCCATCGTGGCTGCTCTGCCAGACTCCAGACCTGCTTCCTCACTTTGCAAGCCTGTTTAAGGACTCCCTGTGCTTTCTCTCCCACTCAGACATAGACTGTGAGACTCAGCGCGGTGCTTGAATGAGGGCTGCCGCAGACATGCAGAGGAGCAGCGATGTGGGGTGGAGACTACTCGCTACCTTCTGGGCATGCAGTACACACCTGCCTCCCTAGCCCCCAACACTCGACACTTGACCCTCTGGGACTTGTTAACATGAAAACAGATGATGATGGAGAAACAGCATGAGTGAGTGAATGAGCAAGTGGGTTAATGACCACAGAAGAAGCTCAGCCTCTGACAACAGAGAAGACACGGGTACCTGGCGGACGATTAGAGTGCCCTCCTTGGATGGGGTCATGGCCGGCTCACTTTCTACGTCGTCATGGACAATCATAGTTTTCACAGATTCTGTTTCACCATTGCTCAAATTCAGAGATGACCTATGGAGACAAAATCCAGAAGCGAAAGGCCTTAATCTTTCAAGGCGTCTAGGAGATCCTGTTTAGGCTTTTTGCCTTCAAAAAATCAAAACATGAGGCTACCAGTATGAAGCCTCTTCCAAAAAAGCAAGTGCTTAGCTTTTTCCCTTTAACAAAGAATTTCCTTCCAGTGTCCTTTGTTTCTGAGCAAACAATTAGAATGAATAATTAGGGCTAATTAAAGTAGTTATGCCAAACTGAAGTTCCCCTTGAATCATATATCCTCAAATCAATAGGAAAAAATGAAGTACACACTGAGGTGCTGCTGGGAAGCACTGACACATGCACACACCAATGAAGAGAAAGGCAAACACAAAGTGGACTGCTGAATCCACGAGAACTACATGGTAAATGCTCATGCGGCCACATAATAGTCTAGGAACAACTGGGTCCCAGCTGAAAGGACGCTCCAAGAGAATACTCTCATCTGCTCTAAAAGAGACCGGGGACTGACGCTGCTCTGGTGTCCTCTGGTCCCGAGGTGGACTCGTCAGCCCCTTCCTGCTCCACATCGTCGTCCTCCTCATCTGTCGTTCCCGACTCCTCACTGGATGAGGAGTAGTCCGTTACTTTGTGAGGTGGCCGTACATCTTCTACTGCTCGAAGCTCTTTGGCCAGTGCAGTCAGATCCTAAAGCAAAGGACAGAAAAGAAGAGAGTAAGGCAAGGAGGGAAGGGGACAAGAGAAGGTGAGAAGTTCTTTATCAATAAATTGCCACAAAGTTAGTTTTGCAGAACTTTTGTAGTGTAGTAACCCAGTTACATATGAAAGTGAGCTCCTATGGCTTTTGATAGAAAAGACCAAAGAAAGTCAAGAGAGCGATTAAAAAAAAAAAAAAAAAAAAAAAAAAAAAAAAAAAAAAAAAAAAAAAAAAAAAAAAAAAAAAAAAAAAAACCAGAAGAGACCAAAAATAAAAAAGGTCAAAGATGTCATACACAGTTCAAATCCCATGACAATAAAAAAACCACAATGATATCCTTATGATAAGCTGATAGTTGTTTTTTAATATGAGGTAAAATTAGATCAACAAATGTATATACACAGAGTTTTAGGCTTTGCTGTAAGGATATATCCCTATCTGACAAAGTCTTCTTTAGAAGATTCTATCCCAAAAGCAAGCCTCTAGTTAAACAGGCCTGATATAAAAGGTGTTGAGGGAGAAATTTTTATTTTACTTCAACTTTTATTATCAGAAACTTCAAAGCTCCAAGGGTTAATATTTAATAAATATTTATATTTACTATTTATAAGATATTTATCAAATACTTTAGTATTATTTGATATATATTAACATTTTAATAAAATCAACATTTTAGGTTTAATATTTTATGAATAAAATTTGTAGAAACATAACCTCCCTCCCAAAACTCTTTAAATATGGCTTATTTAACTAGAGGCTTGCTTTCTGGACTGTCCCCTTTAAAGAAGACTTTGTCATACAGGCAGGTGTCTTTACAGCAAAGCCTAAGGATCTATGTATATACATTTGTTGATCTAGAATTTTACCTCATACTGAAAAACAAAAAACCTTCAAACCTACGTTAAAATCAAAGGAGTGAAGTTAGCACTAGGACACCATTTACATCTCACGTGCCACATTCACAACCTGCCACATTCACGGACAAGTCCATGACACATGAAGAGACAGCAGCGACCCTGCGTGCTGGGGAGCAGGAGGCTGTGGGCATCCCTATCGCCCTCCTTCAAGCCTTACCTACATCTCCCCATAATACAACCTATCAAAGGGAACATCCGAAAGAAGAAATCAAAAGTGAATTTGTTCAAAGGGCTTCCTTTCCCTTTACTCTTTCATACTGAGATGCTCTACGACTCCCTCAATCCACCAAATATAATTTTCAAGAATTAATACTCCACATATAAAACTCCAAATTCACCTTTTTATTTGGAAATTTTATTTAAAAGTAATCACTTTTTTAAAAGGCAATCTATATAGCTCTTTTTGTCTTTTATTTTTCGCAGTTCCAACTTTGTTTCCTTTGGTTTTATAGTTGAGAATGTTTCTTTTCTTTGAGGTTGAGCATCTGAGATAACAGATTTGGGCTCTGAGTTTTGCTATTAGTATTTCATGGTTATAGCTGCAGTTTTTTAAACCGTTACTCAAAAAAGCTACATTTAATAATAAATACAGCAAATTTTATGTTAAAGCTGGAGTAAAGTTTAAGGTTTTTAAATTCTAGAAAAGAACAAGAAGGCAAGCTAAGGAAGGAGCAGGATCGCAGCTCAAATACAGGCTGAGCTGACAGATGACCGGAGTGCTGCTTTGAAGTGGAACTTTCCAGAGATGGCGCTTACCACTTCGCCCTTCAGTACAGCGCAGTTTCATGGAGTCCGGGAACCCATCGTTGGTGAGGAATGCACAGTACGAGGAAGCGCAGCAGAAAGAAGGGGAGAGGGAGAAGTACAGAAATCAGTTCAAGCAGGAAATGAAAACTCTGACAGGCTTAAAATTCTACAATGTGTGCACAATTATGCAGTCAGCTAACATCAGAGAGATTAAAAGTGAAGGGTGAGAAGCAGTCACATCTATCACCCCAGGTACCAAAAAGCAGAATGTAGGCAATGAGTGAATTTAAGAAAGTGATTTTTAAAAACTTACTGTAAAAGCCAGTACTGTAAATGCCAAACTCATGAAGAATAAGTAAAGGTTAATGCCAAGAAAGAGATAAAAAGGCTTTTCTTTCTTTTGTATTTTTTTTTAAAAGCATCAGTTTCCTTAGAAGGAAATTTCATTAAATAAAAACTACACTTTGCTCTGTGCTATTCTGTAAGACTGACTGTACACCAAGTGTGTGGCCAGAACAATAGAAAAAAGGTTTAACACTCTCTTGAGACTTAATGCTGGAAAGGAGATGACACCAATGGAAGGGAACAAATACATCTGGGGTTTAGGTCATTCTTTATAATTCCTCAAATCTGTAAAGGGCCCTTGGAGAAAAGACTGCAGGCCTCTCAACCACATATTTTTATTAGAAAGATCTCATTCAAGTCTGAAATAAGTAAAACTGATTTTGCACAATCCTTACAGCAGGCTTAAGGGGTCTGAAAACTTCCTTTTTATCTTCAGGTTTTTTCACTGCATTTTCCAGGCGCTGAGATGGAGAGCCTTCAGACTTGGATGACGCTGTTGGGTTCAAAAGGGACAAGACAGACAGAGGCACATCAACATATGGATGTGTATTACGAAGCTGCCCTGCACACCCCACCCGCTCCTGTCTGCCCACTCATGGCAGGCTCTCCACATGCAGGTCTGAACTACAGGCCAGAGAGGGCCGAAGGAGGGCTCCAGCAGCCTTCCTGACTCTTTACTTAAACCCTTCATCATCACACTCACTTTGACGCATGTCACAATGTATACGTTGTCATGATGTGTCAATAATACAGTAGACAGAATATTCACTAATCTATTATGAGTATGTTAAAATAACCAATACTGATGACAGTATAGGCGCTGGAGCCCAGACCGAAAGAAACGGGTTCAAATCCCAGCTCATACATTAGCCAATTACCTTGGACAAGTTATTTAATCCCACTAAACTGTAAAGCATTCATGGCGCTAGGTATATATAAAGCTCTAGCTCCTTTATGATTAAAATCAGGATGAGTATTAGTGTCACTAGCAACCTATGCTAAAACTTTGTTTTGTGATGTACAGCTACATGCAAACCACAGGTCTTTTTTTACAGATTGAGAAGAACTTCCAATAGATGGATCACAGCCCAAAAACATTAGCAGGGAATGGGTAAAGGAAAGGCTGCCTACATCTCACTCTGAAGCGTTCCCCAGAACCACTCTGAGACCCAGGGTGAGACCCGGGCTGGGATCCTGAGTTGCTGGACCCTGAGGAGCTGCCACTGCCAGGTCTGGGCACCAGCTTTTCCACTCTCTCCCACAGAAGCCTGGGCTCAATACTGCTGTTAGAAAAGAAGCAGAGAGAACAGTTAATGCATCATCTCAAGATGCAGTGCCAACTTATAAACACATGCATGGTGTGCCCATCCAATGTCTTTAAAATGTAGGGAGGAGAAAAACAGTCTATACAACACTCGACATTAAATTCACCAAAAGATATGACATTGTTCATGGATTTTTATCTCATATGTTTTTAGTTTGTATGTAAATGATAGCCTACCATTAGTAGATCTAAAACTGATCAGGTGTGAGATATAATGCTACTGTTCAGGGTAGAAGTAGCAACCATTTCTGTCATAGCTACAAGGCAGTTCTTAATATTAGGAAAACACTCCACATTTGTATGACTGTACACAAAGTTATATTCTGTTTCTAGGCTGCTGCTCTCAATCTGCCCATCATTTGTTCTCAAAAACTGACACTTACAAAGAATAGCCCTGTGTATAGGCTGTTGGAAATGGTACAGAAAGCGTGGGCTGGGGTGGATTTCCTGCCATGGATGGACACAAAGCACACATGTGCTAGGTTAGAATTAACAACACAGACTTGGTCATGGAAGAACACCAAGGGTCCCCTCCCATTAGCAATGCTGAGAGTTCTGTGCAGTTTCTGGGATATCATCCATCTGACACTTCAAGTCAGACCAAGGTTCCACATGCAGAAGGCAACCTTTAGAGGTTCAGTGATGATCAAGAAATAAAACATTCAACATAATCATCTTTTCCTCCCTATGATAGTGCTGGCCAATGAAGCTTTCTGTGGTGATATGTTCTATATTTGAGCTGGATAATATCATAACTACTAGCTACATGTGGCTATAGAGCTCATGAATATAGGCAGTGCACTAAGGAATGAAGTTTCCATTGTATTTCATTTTAACTAAATTTAAACTTCAATTTAATTTAAATTCAAGGAGGCTTCTGTAGCTAATTGTACTGGACAGAGCAGCTCTAGAACCTAAAAGGGCTATTATTTGGTTAAATCACTTGTTTACTGCAGACTATCAGTCAACCAGTGACTTCTTTCATAACCTGTCCGTGATTTTTGTTTTATGCCACAGGCCTTACAATATCCCTTAGATGAAAAGCTCCCTCTGATCACAGTTCTCTTAGAACCTCTCCCCTTTCCTTGCTGCTCCCTCCACTTACTCTTACAGAGAAAAGTAGTTTAAATTTCAGAGTTACTATAATACACATCCGGATTCAAACCCACTTTTTACTACACATCAATTTGATGCCATCTACGATGATGGAGTTTATGGCAGCTTTTCCTTTTATAACTGATCATCTCTTTGCCCCAGAACGTCTGTGTTTAAGAGGATTTTTATGAAACAGTCAATGTGAGGCTGTGACAGACTGCACAGGAGGGCTGTTCTCAGTGTTCACTTGTCTTTTACCTGGTGGAGTTTCTCTGTCCTGCCTGGCTATTCTGTTGCCCACTGCCCTGCAGTGGGGAATCTCGACGGGACAGAACAGGGGAGCGAGATGTTGTTCTCACAGGAACCTTTAAGTAGAAAATATAGCAATTAAATTGTTGAAAACATGAGAAGGAAAAAAAAATTTCCCTACCAAAATATATTTTAAAAGCAGTCCTAATATTTAAAAGCAGTCCTTCCTATCACCTCCACTCCCCACCCCTACTTCTTCCCTGGTCCTACACTGAAACAAACTGGAGAGAAAATTTAGTCATAGGCATCCAAGAAGCCAGTACAAACAGCCTTTCTATGTTCCTGTAACATTTAAATGATGTTTGGACTGAAGGTTGGTAGCAGGGACATATAAAGCATTTGCTGAGATAATGTGAGAATCAGGAAAAAAAGCTCAAAGAAACCAAACAATGGTCTATAAATGGATTGGCAGGAAGCAAAGACTGGCAGGAAGCAAGAAAATATTCAGAGGAAGCAAATTCCAAATGAGGAAAAATAAATTGATATGGGCTCTTTTGTTTAATTTCACCATTAAGTAAACACAAAAACAAAACAAACCCCCCTCCATTTAAAAATAAATTTTTTTTCTTATAAGACCTTTTCTAAAAATTTTGACATGAGTATTATAAAACTGCATTGCTTCTGTATAAACATATAGAAAAACTGCTTAAATAAATTATGAATTTGTTTAAGAACTCTTTGTAGACTTACTTTTACATCATTTTGCTACCTTATTTAGAGTTAACAACAACAATAAAATGCTAACTGGCTACTGGCTAAATAAAACTGCCTAACTATGGAACTTTCTCCTCACCATTAAAAAGTCCCTTTGAAATTTCAATGCCCCTTTAAATTTGGTGAAGTTGCCATACCCATAATTAAAATAAATAATCTTAAAAAAAATAACAAAAAAGAAAAAAGCAGCACACATCTGTCTTTCTGCTCCTTACCCTTGGAGGCACCTCGTCACTGTCTGATCTAGACCAAGCCTTTTGGGTAGGGTCAGACGCCTCTGACTTAGAGTCAGAGCTCTGACTGAGCACCTCACTGCGGGAAGGTGGACATGGGTCCTGAGAACGAAGATGGTGGTGTGCAAATTTGGGAGGAGAAGGGTCACTGAAGGAATGGGATCGCGAGACAGGGGAAACATTGTTCTTGAGAGATGCCAGGTGGGACCACTGTACCTTACAAGAAAACAAAACACAAAACATTCAATGCGTTCTGCATAAAACTGGCTTTTCTGGTCAATACCAAATCCAAAGCAGGAACTGGCAGAGGCAGAATACACACCGGGGTGGTACAGTGTTAGGTCAGCCACGCAGTGAAACAGTTATACTTCAAAGTGAAGAAGTGGTCTAGGGACACAGTATGCAGAAAAGAACAAATGTACATTTACAAGGAAAACTCTTTTTAATATCCAGACAAACATTACAGAGAGCAGTTAATGTGAAGATTTTTTTTTTTTTTTTTTTTTTTTTTACAAAGAGGCTGAGAGCTCACTGAAAGGGGGTATGATGTGTTACATGCACATCCATGTCAAAGTAGAGACTGGAAAGGCAGAGAGAGGCAGAAAAATCAGAAGCTAAAGAGCACTGCCAAAAGTGCAAGCCTACCTAGCCATCCTCACATTACCTGCAGTGTCAGATTTTACACCAGACCAAGTAACAAAACAGCACGTTCAACAGGCAAAGACAAACCCCTCTTGTTTTGACAAACTATAATTATCTCAAGAATAGCTAATTTTTCAAATATACCAACAATTTTTCTCATTTTTCCCAAGTCTACAAAAACCCATAACCTACATATCTCCATATCATACTAGTGATGAAAATAAAGAATTGTGATTTCTTTAAAATATTCAGTACCATGGATTCTCTGAATTGACTACTGCTGGAATATTCCTCCCACTTAGAGAATTACAAAAATACGACAATTACTTGTCAACTGAGTTTATCTGATTGCTTCTAAATTGGGAAAATTATCTCTGAAAAAAATTCAATAAAATATTTTCATCAAATTATGTTCCATCATTCCAAAATAACTGTTCAATATGATAATTTAAATAATTATGGCTATATATCTATTACATTAATGTACCTGACAAAAACTGAAAATACTAAATTAATTTGTTCAACCCTTCCAAATACAAAATGTGAAATTAGTTCTGGTGTATGATTTCTACAATATACAGGTAAGATTTGTATAATACCAGATATTGGTATAATCCTAGACTTCTAAGATTTTTAAAGGTACAGCATGTAATTCAAAAGTATTATCTGAAATTATAATCAAAAATGAGTTTTAAAATAGAGTCCTACATGAGAAAAGTTTCCCCCAAATAATGAACAGGAGGAGGAAATGGGAGACTCTTTCTAGGCAATAAACAAATTCATGACAAATGTAAAAATTAGTATAGCTAATTCAGAAACTCCTATTGTCTAAACTATTAGTGGCCAAAGAGATAAAGATTCTCCATTTATGGCAAGTTTAACTTTCAGTGTGAAAACTTTTATCCTACAATCTTCAAGCAGTACAAAGTTGTTAAAGAACCGAGTTCTCAGGCCTATTTTAGTAGTCTCTCTTCTCTTCCCTTTTCAATTGTGTCCATTTATCCTCTCCTGCTTTCCTCTTTCTTTTCTATCTCTTCCTTTCTGGAGCTGCTCATCTACTAGCAGACCAGCTCTCCTGGGACTCAAGAAACTGCTGGTCCTATGGAAATACCCACTCACCCTCACATACCCCCCAGCCTCAGTCCTAGATTTTTTTTAGATGGAGTCTTGCTCTGTCACCTAGGCTGGAGTGCAGTGATGCATCTCAGCTCACTGCAACCTGCAACCTCCACTTCCTGGGTTCAAGCCATTCTCCTGATTCAGCCTTCCGAGTACCTGGGATTACAGGCACCCACCACCATGCCCAGCTGATTTTTGTATTTTTAATAGAGATGAGCTTTTGCCATGTTGGCCAGGCTGGTCTCTAACTCCTGACCTTAGGTGATCCGCCTGCCTTGGCATCCCAAAGTGCTGGGATTACAGGTGTGAACCACCGTGCCTGGCCCTTTTTTTAAAAAACCCCTCTGTGCTGCAGATCCCACAGTTTCCTGTCACAAGAATATAAACTTTTGTCCCCCACACAGGCAAACACCAGTGAAAAGTAAACTCAAGCTTAAGAACTTGTTCCTAATATTCTGGATTACAGAGTGGCAAGTAGGAAAATGTCTAAAAGTCAGTAATTTTCAGCAAGAGAGTAGGAATCGGTATTTTAAGGGTCTCTAAGATCTTTGGCAGTAATCTTTGTTGCCTGCTCTCCTCTACGGACAGCACAGTGGGTTCTGCTCCAGCCATGGGGCATTAGCCCAACAGTTGCTAAAGCAGACCTAGAACGCTGCAGCAGACCCAAGGAGAGGTCACAGCCTTTTCCCTGGCCTATTTGAGAGAAATCTACACCTAACCCACTGGACCTAAGCTTTTTTGGATCCTGAACCCTTTGACAATCTGATAAAAGGTCATCCCACCCCCACCGCTCCTACCCCCTGGAAAAATGCACATTTGAACAAATAAAGACATTTTGTGTGGAATTTCAGGGGTATCATCTAAGGCCCGTTCATAGAACTGGCCAAGAGCAAGGAATCACACAGTAAAGCACTTACTTTTAAAATACTTGAGAGAAAATTTCTGGCTCTCGCTCACTAAACTAAAAGATCTTCGTATTAGAAAAAAGAGGCCTTTAACACCTGAGTTACGGAAGGCAAATGGTTAGAAGAAATCGCTCAATACTCTTAATGAGTACACAAAATCTCAAAAATTAAAAAAGTAAAGAAAAAGATCTTTCCCTATCAATTGAGCGTATGTCTTCTTTTAGACTAAAGTCACTCCTGCTAATCTCGCTTCTTTTTCCAATGTGGTGACAAACTAAACTGTGATGTTACAGCAAGCCTGCGGCTCGGCGAGCCATTGCATGAGTCAACCACAGTAAAGCTGGCTGTCGCTACCTGTGGCTCCGCTGGTCTCTGCAGGACAGGATGCACAGACTCGGAGTTGCCATTGGAAAAAGACTCTGATCGGGAAGGCACTGGTGGCTCCAATACTCTGCCTGTCTGCTTAGACTGGGCTTCAGGGGAGCTGTGGTTAGTTTTCCTAAATCTATCTTCCACCTGTATCAGAAAATTAGAAGATATAACTCAGTGTTAGTAGGGGAAAAGCAGAAATATCAAAGAAAATCCGAAAGTGGAAGACATCTAAAGAGAAGTTTTCTGTTTTCTTCTGCTACAAGAAAAGAGAGGAGCAGCTGGAAAAAAGAAGGTAGATAAAGCAGTGCTACAATTACATTCGGGAAAAAGAAAATACTTATGAAGATAAAAATTAGCAAGGCAGTCTCTAAGCTCTCCTCCTTTACCAGAATTCTAGGACTGTATATGATGATAAAGTAGAAAAAAAATCTGTCACAAGCAACTAACCAAACAGATTAAAAAACTACCATCAGAAATCCAGAATGCATTTCACTCCACCAAAAATAAAAGCACTCTAGAACAAACAGAATATTTGTTTCTAGAATCTGCTGCCTGTGAGGGCAGACACAACAGAAGGCTGCCGTCACCTGTGGGCCAGGACTCAACACCTCTGGAAGCACACCTGTCACCCACCTCGCACCCCCAGCAGTCCCTGCAGCAGCCTACTCTGAGGCTCTGGCTAGCCCTAATGTATCAATCTAACAGTACATCCTGACATCTGCAAAGTCAGGAAGTTGAGCCACAGCCACACTTTAGCTTCATACTAGTTTGGGAGAATAGCTAACCAGACCACGATTTCTCTCATTCATATTTTTAAAAGTAACTGTGCTACATCATCTTCTTTTTGTTTAGTTCTGTTTCAAGTTCTTTTGGGATATGTTAACTGAGGCACTCTGGTCCTTTATGGGAAAAGCACTGACTGGATATGAAACCTTGGGCAAGGCCCTCCACTCCTCTGAAACTCAATTTCCTAGTTAGAAAACAAAGAAACTAGGTAATCTGCTGACCTCTATGGTCCATTCTAGAATTCATATGACACAGTTCTAAAGAGTCATTGTATGACTTTCCAGGGCAATGTCTAAGTGACAAAGGAAAGAGGATACCTCTCGTGCTCGGTCGGCAGGCTCATAGTGGGCTTTGGGCTCGGGAGCGTGGTAGCTTGGCTTGCTCCTTTCCTGCTGTGGTGGTGGCGGCTGCTGCGCGTGCTGCGGGTGCGGCCTCCTGTGGTCATGCTGTAGAGACAGGAGATAGGCTTGTTCTTGTTGCAACTGCCTCTGGAGCCTCTCTGCCTGCCGGTGCTCCTCCATCTCCCGCCATCGGCACTCCTTGGAGAGGGAGAGGATAACACTAAATCTATGGGACACTGGAGAGCTCACCTCTTCTCTGGATTTGTTCAGCTTTTTTAAAAAAAGTGACCATACATTTTCCCCCTGTCTTTTGTAAGAAAGCAAAATGGCTGGGATTTTAAACAGCACATTACCTGTGGAAAAATCTGACAGCTGTTGCTAACCGTAATATCATGAACAGAGTAAGAGAGAATTCAATTAAACGTCAGGTTTAGTTGTATAGATACTAGGTAAAAAATCCTGTGGCATGGGCTTTCAACCTACTGCCCTCAGCATTCTAGTGTGTTCACTGAGTGCCAAGTTCTGTTCAAAACCTTGTATCTACCAAAGGAGAACAATTATAACTTATTAAAGAGAACTAAAGACCACTTTGCCATGTGCTAGCAATATGAATGTAAAATGGGCATCTCTTTTGAGCCTGGCTGCCCACAGCAAAACCAAAATGGTCTAGTGATCACCACAGCTTCCCGGCTTAGGGGAGGGATAAACGAGCCCTGATGCTACAGAATGAGACAGAGGTGGGGCGTTACCAGTAACATGGCCTGCTCCTGGAGCAGTTGCTGCTGAAGGACTTCCAAGTGCCGCTGCTCCTCTTCTAGCTGTCGCCTGATATACTCCTGTCACACAAAAATCACCCAGCAATCAATTTATCCCAAAGAAAAGCATCAGAACCACCTAGAGGGAGCACCAAGAACCATTTGCTCCAATCATCTTTAGCGACAATTTACGTAGTGTTAAATACCTAGAGAAAATCTATTGCTAAAGATTTCTCCAAGAACTTCAAATTGGCCAGTCAGACCTAAGGAGTCTTAACAAATGATGACAGGCATTCCCATGATATACGTGAAGGTAGATAAAAGTATTTCTACTAGAACACAGTTGTTGTATACAAATGTAGAATTTTTTAAAATTTAAAATTTAAAAACAATGCCATTCCTCTGAAGGTTGGTAAACCCCAGAGAAATCAAGAGTTTAATTAAAAAGAATCAAAAGATTTTGATTAGTAAACATCTGCTTATTAGTCATTATTTATAACACGTATGGATCACCAACTTTTGAAACCTAAAACCAAAGCCCACTTAGTATTAAAATACAACAAACATGATTCACGCTTTTGTTGATGATTCCAAAGGCACCTGGAATGACTACATTCTAAACTTGGGCAACTCTCCTCAAATGAATAGACCCAGGCTCCATGTTGAGCTTATGTGTATGTGACACAGAAAGACAGGGACAGATGAGGACAAGGGGAGAGGAGGAAGTGGGGATGGGTTGGTTTTTCTTTTCAATGAGAAGAGAATGATTAACTTTCCTAACAATGAAATCAGGTAAACACATCCCAAATATGTTATGGAGAGAAGTAAAACCCTATTTTGAAAGTGCATGCATATTATAGCAGACAGGGATACCAGGAGGCCTCAATCCCTGTTCCATCGAGGACTGGCTGTATGATCTCTAGCATGCTCTAAATCTCCCTTTTTCTCAGTGTCCTCATTTGAGAAATGAGCATCCAAAATCTCCTCTTCCAACTCTCAGGAATTTTTGTGAGGTTCAGACATGAGATTGATACGACATAACCCTGAAAAGCATAAAACATTTTACAAGCAGAAGAGGCATCCTTTCTTTTGGACAGGGAAAAAAAACTCTGTAAGAGGAGTGGACTAAAGACTATGAGGAGACATTTTATCCTGAAATTCAGATTCTGTCTACTGCTGACCATCCCCTTGTGTCAGTCATGGTGCACACCTTGAAACAAAAATAGCCATCAATATGGGCTGAACAGAAGTTTTAGTTAACCAGTAATTCTGGGAGAATATTGAAATTACAGCATATAAAAATCCTTAGAAATCCTTACTTTACAAAGAAAATTGAGTCAAAAAGCCAACGGGGGGGGGCATGTGGGGGCAGGGGCAGACTGGCTCTGAACACTTGGGATCCACATCTTATGTGTCTATGCCTGACCCTCCACGGTACATGCTACAGCAATACCTGCCCTAGCAAGGCTGTGTAGCCTTAACTCAACTGTGACTGAGCAAAGGAAACTGACTTCCAACTCATTTTCTTTTTGAGCAAAACAGAATTAAATCATAACTTGAAAGATCAAGTCAGTACACTCATTTGTTTTCTGCTCTCCAACCACAGAGACAACTGGAAAAATCATGTCCTCTCCAAACCACAAAGGTCCTAACACACAGTCAATGAATATACACAATACAACACACATCTACACAAACATACACACTTATGCTGAAATGAAATGTGTCCTACAGCACTGTTAACACGAGGAATTACTATTTGACAACAGAATTGGAAAAACAAAATAAAACCGATTTTAGAATTTTTTAAAAGAGGTGCCAAATACTTGCTACTCACAAAATTTAATGACTGCCATTAGAGCATTAAAGATGGCCTGCTACCATCATACCTGCCTCTCATGATGGAATTGTAATCATTATTTCTAGGTGATTTAATTCTTAAAAGCTTGAATGTTTTCCTCTTTGTAGCCCCCAGGTATAAACATAAGTGCAATGTTAAAACACTTGCACTATATAGTTAAACGGTTGATAATGGCAATTAGGTAACAAAAGAGCCTCACTGACATGCCTGGGAAAACACTTAGGAGCATGCAGACCCAAGGCTCAGAAAGCCCAAAGCACATGATTAGTATAAAGGAAGGCAGATGAATAGTCACATCTGAAGGTTAACACCATGGTTTGTAAGTTTAAAATATAGACACCAAGTATTATTTAAATTGGTCTGCACATATCATTTTTTCCTTATTCCAAACTCATAAAAGAGAGATCAATTCAAAGACAAGAAAGCCAAAGAGGCTAAGGGCAATTTTTGTTTGCACAGGTGGTTCAGGAAACAAAGAGAATTTCTAAAAATCATACCTGGCATTAATAAGATGCTGCAAATATTATTAAAACCTGGTCTTTTTTGGTTGAACAACTCATCATTAGTTTTTTTTAATATTCCACATATATATACAGAATTACACGCTGATATATGTTACAATATTCACTTTGCCATTGGATATTCAAATATTTCTCATAAGAAACTTCTTACTGTTGGTTTTTAATTTCATTTTTTAAAAAAGTTAATTTATAATCCATGTATTTGGGGTCCACAGCATTTAAGCCAAGCCTGAGAAGGTACATGCAGACATCTTTCAGGTATTATACTTTTTGGAGACATTTATTTCAAGAGGTTTCTGAAGTGTAATGATTTACAAAGCCTTTTTAAGACAAGAGACTCAATTTATTGGTGACATTCCAATTGTGTTTCACCACGTTTATACATCTGAAGTTCTAAGTATACGTGTATATGTGTGTATGCATCACATGTGTGCACTTTCTGAAAATCCCCCAGCTCTGCAAAGTAACAAACTTTACAAATTTATGCCTGGAATGTTCTTTGTGAACTAACCTGTTCTCTTTCAACTCTCCTCTTTTCTTCTTCTGCCCGTCTCCTCTCTTCTTCTTCTTTGCGCCTTCTCTCCAATTCCTCTAGACGCCTCTTTTCTTCTTGTTCTCTCCTTCGCTGTTCACGTTCCTGCTGCCTTCTAGCTTCACGCTCTCTCCTTTGTTGCTATGTTAAGTAAAAATGTATAATTACCAGGGATCTTCCCGCCATGCCCCTCATGGTGTTATAGTTTGCTGATCAGTCAGTCACAGGTGGACACTAATGAGCTGAGGTTCATGGGCTCCATATCCACTGGCCAATTATTTCCATACTGCCCCTTGGACCCATAAGTAAGGGCTTCCTCATGAATATTGTTCAAAAGTATTGTGTTTCTGTGAATCCTTATAGGGTTTAGTTTCATTTTGATAGAATTATTCCCTACTGCTCAATGCACCACAGCAATTAGGGGACAGAAAATTCTTTATTTTTGAATGTCATTAACAGGGTTATCCAGGACCCTGAAGTCAGAATAAAAATACATTAAGAGAAAGAAGTAAAGGGAATTTGAAATACAGCAAAGAAAGGAAGACAAAGAATTAAAAAAACGAAAAAAGCACGCATCAGGAAAAGAGGAACTAACATCAACAAGAATAACTAGGACTATCAAAGTATTTCAGAAACTGCCACTGAGCAAATGCTTACTATGTGCCTGGCACCATGCTAAGTATTTGATATTTTTATTCCATTTATTTTACCTAATATAATTCCCCTAACAACCCAAGGAAGTCATTATTTCATCCCTCCTTTACAGATGAGAAAATAGCTTCAGAAAAGGTAAGTGACTTGCCCAAGTCACAAGCCAGCAAGTCCCCAGCTAAAAGAGCTGCTCTGCCTCTATAGCCCATACTCTTAACCACACTCTACCCTGCATCCCATCAACAGGTATAAAGGGTACTACTGAATCACCTGACTTACTCAGTCAGCCTTTCTCAATCCAGACTGTTCTATGTAACCCTACAGTACCGAGCAACGCGACACACCAGACACTTAATGACAACTCGCTCTTCCAGCCCAAGGCTGTCTGCCAGTAAAGCAAAAGCTAGACTCTGGACTCTCTGGGAAAATGAAAATGTTCTGTCTCTGCACTGCTCCACAGTCACGAGTCACAAGCTGCTAATCGGCACCTGAAATATAGCTAGTAAGAATGAGAAACTGAGTTTTTCGTTTTGTTGCACTGAAGTTAATTGAAATTTAAATGGCCAAATGTGGCTAGTGGCTACTGGATAGCAACAGCTCTAGAGGATAGACAAGCCATCAAATTTCCCAGACACAGAGAGCCAGTAATATTACCACAAACTTTATTTGTGCCACTAAAACTAACCACTAAACAACAAAGTTTAGGGTAAAACTATCAGGGATATTAGACATGCATTTATAATGCCCAAAGTCACAAGCCAGCAAGTCACCAGCTGGAGGAGCTGCTCTGCCTCTACAGCCATACTCTTAACCACACTCTACCCTGCATCCCACCAATAAAGGGTGCTACTGAATCACCTGACACTCAGTCGGCCTTTCTCAATCAACACTGTTCTATGTAACTGTACAGTATACAAAATACATATTTATTATAGTTTACATATTCCTTCTGGGTCTTCCCCCAACTCTCAACTAGTATTTAATCTGAAAGCAGACACTTAAAATGATGTCCTGGGAAATTTAAAGCAATATCTTTCATCTGGAGTAACTGGATAGCAACAGTGATTTGGTACTGTGGTGTCTCTCAGTTGACTACTACATCCCCATTATTCTCAATGAAGTTCTGAGTCTTCTTTTGGTCCCACCTCTCTTATTATATAGGTTTTCAATGAGGGAATCTTCTTTTCCCTGATTCTCTGCTCTATGAATTCAACACACAAAACTCATCAGCTTCCCATGGGTGGGGATGGGGTCAGAAAATGAATGGTGCTTAGCCTGGCATGATGATGTTGCACCTGTAATCCCAGCTATTCAGAAGGCTGAGACAGGAGACAGAGGCGGAGGCTGTAGTGAGCCAGGATTGTACCACTCACTGCACTCCAGCCTGGGTGACAGAGTGAGACTCTTTCTCAAAAAAAAAAAAAAAAAAAAAAAAGAATGGCATTCCTGCTCTAGTGTCTAAACACTACAACTTTAATGGCTATGGCATCTTTATGTATCAAGGTATTATCAATTATCTCACTTTTGGTTTGTTCCACTGGGTTTCTATGGACCTATCACAAATAATCCATAAAGTCTCCTACACTACCATAACACTCCTTTTAACATGGTTAAACAAATCAGGTATTCTTTCTTTATTCTTGGAGACTGTTTTCCAGTCATCCTGTATCTCTGTCCACCAACTTCCCAAGAATTTTCTTACTTTGCTGGAACACATCCTCCAGCAGATTCTTGAGGAAAAGAGAAGAGGTAAACAAACCAACCAACCAACCTCTGGGGCTTTGCAAAATTGTTGTTGTACACACAATTCTGGCTGAAGAAAATTAATATTCCCTCTGAGTTTCGAGAACACTGCTATTTTATCTTCTAGCTTCTGATGTTGCTCCTAGAGATTCTGAGACCGTTCAGATTCTTGATACTTAGTACAGGACCCATTCCACACTGCTCTACCTGCGCCCTGCTTCAGCTTGTAGGATTCTCTTTTCATCCTCAATATGCTAAAGATGATGATGTATGTATATTTAGGTATGTGCACATACACATGATGTATGTGTCTTTGTACTCAATGAGGCTTTCAATCCAGAAACTTGTATTTCTTAATTCTGGAAATTTTGCTTAAATGATTCCTGTATGTTATTCCTACAGTATTTAGTTCCTAGAACATCTATTAAATAAAAGTTGGACATCCTGGATTGATTCTATAAGTCTGGACATCCTGGATTGATCCTGTAAGTTTTCCTATAGTCCTATTACCCACCAACTTGTCTTTTCTTCCCCACTTTCTGGAAGTATTAAAAAAAAAAAAAAAAAACACTCAAGAATTCCTTCTTAATTTCTAAATATTCTTTGTTCCATAAATATAGTATATTCTCTTTCCAAGGATAAGGTCTTGCGTCTGTTCGTATGTATATGTATGAGATGCTTTGTTCTGTTCCCTCACTGTCTCTATTTCCTTTGAGTTCTTTTTTCTATTTGTTTCAAAATCTTTCATGTTACAGATTTTCCTCAGTGTCTAGAAATCTCAGCCATCCATTTATATTTAAGATCCTAAAAAGCAAATTGTAAGGACTGTATAGACAAATAGCACCTGGCAACTACTCAGTAATAGAGTAAGGTGATTATGATTCACCCTGATCATTTCACTGGGGCCTTATTTCCTTTGGGCTGGTCAGTTATCTCCAGAGAGAAATCGTCACAGTATCCTGGGAATCCTTCCAATATCCTATGGGGTTGAGGAAAAGATGGATGAAAAAGAGATAGCATTTGTAATAAGTGTCTGTCAGCATTTTGGGAGCTGGTGAAGTGAGCATGCTTGCAGTCACACTGACTAGTATTCACATTTTGACCTAATGCCCTTGTTTTAGTTCATCTCTTACCACATACTGAGTTTTTTCCAAGTTAATGGTCTCTGTTGTTCATTTTTGCCAAGTAGTATACATCTGCTCCTGCTCGGTGTGGGGGATGCTCAGTAGGCAAGCTGCACAGGACAGGGTAGTCTAACTGTGCATGTTTGTACGTGTGCATACCCTCTCTTTGTATGTATGTACATCAATGTCAACATAATTACATTTTATTCAATTAATTAAAATGTATAAATTTAATTCAAAATATACTATCAAAGAAAAAATAGCAAGCAAACAACATCTTACCAACAGGATACACTTATATAAAAAGTTCAACTGTCAATTGAAACCTTCTGCGAGGCCTTTTGTTTTTAATTTCAGGAGATACTACCACAACTTTGGTTACCAGATAAACACCAAAAAGACTGTAAACATCTTGAGAGCAGGAACCATGTCTTATCTTTCTTTCCCCTGTAGTAAATATCACACATAACCTTCAGAAGAAAAATTCAATACTTTTTAAATTTGAATCTAACCTTTATACCTAGCATGTGACATCCAAACCAGAAACTGTTGTGAATTTACCCAACACTTAACATGTAGAGTGATAACAGACTCAGGAATCCATTCAGGTCTCTAGGTCCTACGAAATCCAATCAAATCCTAAGGCAATCTTTCAAGATCACCACGTAAGAGCACAAAGTCTTGGGCATTAATTACTACACTGGGTAGTGCCTCATACTAAAAACAAACAAAAAACCCACCTCCTTTATGCCCCCAGATATTCTATAAGGTCCTCTAAAAGATCTCAAGTCCAAGGGTTCATTTTCACATAGGCATAAATTCGAATGTGCCCTTCCTTTCCAGAGATACACACAAGACTATAAATAACTAATCCATCTATTTGAGAAGCACTTATTAAGCACCATAGATATGCAAAGATGAATTAGAAACAGCTCCTTTACTCCAAATCTTGCAGGTCAGGTAGGTCACGTACCTTTAAAAAAAAGTTCAGAAGACAATGTGGAAAGTGGTAAATTGCCCAAGACTATCCCACTAAGCAAGTCCTGGTTAGTGGAACCAAATAGTTAAGACCAACAGCTAAGGCAAAAAAAAGTACAGTTACCGACTTCTCTTCCACATTATATTCTAATAGTTGAAGTGGTAAACTAGATTGAGAGCAAGAATTTAAACTACCAACCATAAAAACCACTACAGTCAGAATAGACCCTCAATTTGGAGGGAATTGGGGACACTAAGAGGAATCATTAAAAAATGTAGAAAGCCTATAGTAAATGTATCTTAATAGGTAATGTGAAAAACTGGCCTCTTGCACTAGAACTTCAAAAGAAAGTATCAAAAACTGAAACATACACACTATCAACAAAATAACATATCTGTACTGTTACCTTTATGCCTATGATTACAAATAACAAAGCCCAGGGAATTTTAATGAACATGCTTCTTCAGGCTTACCCAACTAAGAAAAGAATGATAAACATGATATAATCTTTTGAAGCTTTTATAAACTGATATCGTTTTTCTTAAATTATCCTTTTTTAAAAAACAAAATCAAACAGAAAAACTGTGTGATGCCCTAAAGTGATCACTAAATCTCTCAAACTACAGAGATTTTATTACTTAAATTTTCCCAAGCGTGCCTAAGTAAATATGTACTTTTCCAACTATTCTTTAATTATCTAAGTTCCCATTCTAGTTTGGGATTTAAAAGTAAAGCTTTCACCTCACAATTCTAAAAACTTTTCTAAATAAAACTACACTGACAACAGTGAGATCTATTTAAATATACTCCACTGGATTTACTGGCTTCAGTGGAAATTAATAGATTTTGTTAAACCAGTTAATTCTTTGGACTCTGCTATTTCCAAGAACTTTGGCGGTCATGTTTCTACATACATATGCCATCAACCCTTGAGTATTTTTATTTGCAAGTTCTGATGAAGTCACAGTACAGAACTATTCGTTTCTTCCCCATCTTTGGATAACAAATCGTGTATAAGGAATTAAACTCGCTACAAAATTTAACTGCAAATATAACCAAACATCAGATTGGGATGCCAAGACAATATTTAAGAACTTATAAAGCCACCTTTTGCATACCAGCTGAGATGCTAGCTTGACAGGGAGCAAGGCCTTAGCTGTTGGGGCACTGGCATGCCAGGACACTATGATTACTGTATACAATTAAAGCTGGAACTACTTTTTTAAGAACGGTAGCATGTGCTAACATGTACCCCTGATGTTAGATACGAATAGCTTGCAAAACAAAGGCCTTTTCTGTAGGAAAGAAAGATTGAGAAAATGGTTCCTATTTCTTTAAAATACATGGCAACTGCTGGAAAGTGCTTCAGAGTAAAAGAGCTCACTGCCTTCCTTCTAAATTTCAAAACCAAGAAATATACAATGAATACATGCCACAATTTATTAATTTTTTACTGAGAAACTTTTATGTTTTCCTAGTGTTATAATTTAATATCAATACTAATCCCATTTCACACAGAGTTTTTTTTCTATTGTTTCCCTTTGTTTTTAATGTCTTCGACTTCCACTGCCCCTCTAAAATTTTGCTGAGATTTGTAGAAATCACTTTGGGATTTTGTAGGAATGACAGAAATAAATGTTACTGTGTGTCCTCTTGATGGAAGAAAGGCCAAAAGAAACTGCTGGTGCTCACACTAACATTTACCCTTAATTGAGGAAGTAGATATTCCAAAGTCACAGGGATAAAGGCTTTGAAAGGAAAGATGTAAAAGATTTTTTAAAATACTAGCTAAAAGACTCTGAGACAGGAAAGACCTGAACATCCCATCAGTACTGTTCAAAAATAGAAAGAAAATTACAAGTAGCAAAAACGAATCAGGTTTTCTCCAGGACATCATCTTGTTTAATATTTTTATTTTCTTTCCTTCTTTTATCTTTTTATTTTTTTATTAAATAGAGATGGGGTCTTGCTATATTCCCAAGCTTATCTCAAACTCCTGGGCTTAAGTGAGTCTCCCATCTTGACCTCTCAAAGTGGCTGGGATTACAGGTGTGAACCACCATGCCCAGACTATTTTTATTAAACTTAGACAAAGAACAAAGAAAACATGCTAACCAAATGTGTGAATGTCATGAGCGTAGAAACAGACAGAAAAAGGATGCCAAATCATGATTCAATAAAAAAAAAAAAAAAAANAAAAAAAAAAAAAAAAAAAGAGCACAAAACTATTGGGATAAAATGACACCATAATTAAGAAAGCTTCATATTTCCTAAAAAGCAAATAAATGCAGGATAGAAGAAAAGGTTGTCTTATGAACAACGTGAAAAAA
The DNA here is from genome assembly GCF_001604975.1 of Cebus imitator. Classification (NCBI taxonomy): domain Eukaryota; kingdom Metazoa; phylum Chordata; class Mammalia; order Primates; family Cebidae; genus Cebus; species Cebus imitator. The sequence goes on from NW_016107517.1 coordinate 2,571,373, forward strand.
AAAAAAATTTAGCTAGACCCAACATCTGTTATGAGCCAAAGGTGTGATGATGCTCTAAATAGGAAAAGTAGTATTAAAACTTTTTGGCTGGGTGCAGTGGCTCATGCCTATAATTCCAGCAGTTTGGGAAGCTGAGGCAGGAGGAAAAAAATTAGCTGGGTGTGCTGGTGCATGCCTGTAGTCCCAGCTACTTGAGAAGCTGAGCCAGGAGGATCACCTGAGCCCAAGAAGCAGAGGCTGCAGTGAGCTGAGACTGCACCACCTCACTCCAGCCTGAGTGGCAGAGCAAAACCCTGTCTCCAAAACAAAACAAAATTTTGAGGGAGGAATAAAAGTATCCTTTTTTAAATCTGGATAATTTACTTAGAGTAAGCTGACAAAACATGAGGGTACCCAGAAGAGAAGGACTCAAGGAGCACGGTCACACACATGAAGAGCAGCAGGGAGGGCCAGGAAGAAGTGCTCAGACTCTCAGTATGAACTTGGCTGCATGAGCCCAGCATTCTCCCCTTTTCCTCCTGGAACCATCCAAACAAAACAAGAAGAAAAACCAAAAACTTCATTTTTGGCAAAACTGGGAGACAAACTCCAAAAGAGTTAGTTGCCAGGACTTTCAAAGGAGATCCAGTTCACACAGGAGTCGAGGAGAAAGCAGAGTAGCAAGCAAAGGAGGGCGATAATAGCAGCAGCAGATTTCAGAGAGCACCAAGGGAGGTACGGTGTGGGAGTGTACATGCTTCTTAAAGATGAAGGACCTATGAAGGGCAAAAGCACCATCCCTTACCGCAAAGAGGGTGTACCATCCCTTACCGCAAAGAGGGTGTAGAGACAGGAGTGTGCAGATGACAGGAGAAATCCCCAACCCCAGTGGGCCTGGTTTTGTGGCATCTGCACTGTGTTTGCCCACAGCCTTGACTTACTGGAACATGTTTTGCCAGTCTGCTGATAGAAAGTTATCTCCTTTCTGTTTCAATATCTTATGAGTAAGGCTGACCATCTCTACTTACTTTGTTTATCAAATAATCTCTGTTCTTCAAACAGTTCTGACTAACCCTTAACACCAATAAAGGGCTACAAACCACTTATGGCTCAAATACGGTTAGCCCTCTGTCTCCACAGGTTCCACATCCTCATGGATTCGACCAACTTTGGGTCGAAAAATATTTGAAAAAATTGCATCTGTACAGACTTTTTTTGGTCATTATTCACTAAACAATACAGTATAACAGGTATTTGCATGGCATTTACATTGTGTTCACTATTAAGTAATCCAGAGATGATTTAAAGTACAGTCATATGTTGCTTAACAACAGGGATATGTTCCTAGAAATGTGTCGTCAGGTGATTTCTTCATTGTATGAACATCATATAGTATGCACACACAAACCTAGATGGTACAGCCTGCTACATACCTAGGCCGTATGGTGCAGCCTATTGCTCCTAGGCTACAAACCTGCACGGCATGGTACTACACTGAATACGCTAAGTAACTGCAACACAATGGTAAGTAGCTGTGTATCTAAACACAAAAAAAGTACAGTAAAAACATGCTATAAAATATTACAAATGGTATATCTCACCATTAATGGAGCTCGAGAGGCTGGAGGTTGCTCTGGGTGAGTCTGTGAGTGAATATGAAGGCCCTGGACATTACACTGCTGTAGCCTTCATAAACACTGTGCATTCAGGCCATACTAAATTTATTTAAAAATGTGTTTCTTTCTTCAATATTAATCTTAATGTAGCTTTTTCTGACTTCATTAACATTTTAATTTTATTCATTTGTATTAATACACAAATAATTCATATAAATGTACAAAATATTTTCTTTATTTCTATCCTATAAACTTTTTTCCAATTAAAAAAAATTTATTTTAGCTTTAAAAATTTTTTTGTTAAAAAGTAAGACACAAACATACACATTAGTCTAGGCCTGCACAAGGTCAGGATCCTCAATATCATTATCTTCTACTTCTACATCTTGTCCCACTGGAGGGTCTTCCAGGACAATAACACACATGGAGTTGTTGGCTGTCATCTCCTATGATCACAATGACTTCTTCTGGAATCCTCCTGAAGGATCTGCCTAAGGTTCTTTTACAGTTAACTTGGTTTTTTAACATGTAGGAGGAGTATGCTCTAAAATAATGATTAGAAAGTATAATATAGTAAATACATAAATCCAGTAACAAAGTCATTTATTGTCATTATCAAGTATTACGTATTGTATATAATTGTATGTGCTATACTTTTATACAACCAGCAGTGCAATACGTGAGTTTACACCAGCATCAACACAATCACAAGTAATGGGCTGTACTACCACGTTACAATGGCTATGATGTCACTAGGCAATAGGAATTTTTCAGCTCCATTATAATCTTATGGGACCACCATCATACCTGTAGTCTGTTGTTGACCAAAACACTGTTATGCAGCATATGACTATATATGGAAGGAAGTGCATAGGTTATGTGCAAGTACTAGGCCACTTTATCTCAGAGACTTGGGCATCTGTAGTTCTGGTATCCATGGTTAGTCCTGGAACCAATTCCCCAGAGAAGGGATCACACTATTCCCAAAATAACTTCCTGGGACCTGGAGTATAAATTAAGCTTAACTACCCAGGCTAATAATAAGTAGCTAGCTGACCAAAAATCCAAACCAGTGGATTCCACTCGTGACTTTTCCCATTTCAATACTTTTTTAATCTTTCCTAATTAAGAAAAGAAGCTCAAAGAGATGACACTGAGTTTCAACTTAAACAGAAAACCTGAAATTAATGGGTTAATGAAAACACGTTAAAGCAAAATTCTCATTTTCACAGATATTCACTAGCATCTACTTAGCTAATAAAACAAAATTCAGCTCTTCCCTATGAGCCATTGCTAACCTTCACCTTGCAATCCTTACCACCTACCACATGCAGAGGCTGAATAATGGATACTGTCTCACTAATGACAGCCTGAAAGACATTTCCAAGATATGTTACTAATGAGCGCTAATTTGATCTGGTCCTTGATACCTGAAGTTATAAACCACCAAAGTGATCTATGCCACCTGCTTAAGGAAAGTACAGGCTGGGATCAGAAAAGACAGTGGAAAATGCCATTTCAAGAAATAACTAGAAACAGCTAAAGTCTCAAAACTCAAGCATTCTAATAAAATAAGTACAGTCAATATACAACTTGAACAGACCTCTGAACCCATTCAAGATTTATTAGGTTCAAAGAACACTGCAAAGAGTCTTAACAAAAATATTACAGGGAATTTGCAAATTAACTACAAAAAGCATTATATAAGCAGCAAAGTTGTCCCTACTACAGGGGAATGTACGTCCTTTTCTTTTAAAGGTCCTAGCTGAGTATTTACAGGCTCCTTAGCTCAGCAGGCACCGATTTTTCTAAACAAGGGGCAAATTATAAAGACTGTTCAGAATCCAGACTACAAATACACAAAATGTAAGAAAGATTCCATGTCAAGATGTGCTGTTAAATAAGTTGGGTAATATTTAATGGCATGTGTTACGATTTAATAAATTAAATTCCATGGGATGATATCAATACAGGGCTTTATTGTTGTTGGGCCATTTTTTTGGAGTAAAAAAAGGTAAAACAATAAGGTATGTGAATCAAATAAAAACAGAAATAATAATGAATAAGAACTTTGGGCCCGTGCACTATGCAGCGGGAGCCAGTCAAGAAAAGAAAATCAAAAACTCGGGCCGGGCGCGGTGGCTCAAGCCTGTAATCCCAGCACTTTGGGAGGCCGAGGCGGGTGGATCACGAGGTCAAGAGATTGAGACCATCCTGGTCAACATGGTGAAACCCCGTCTCTACTA
>NW_016107517.1:2576273-2583976 GCF_001604975.1 Cebus imitator
ACTTTAAGTTCTGGGATACATTGCAGAACATGCAGGTTTGTTACATAGGTAAACGTGTGCTATAGTGGTTTGCTGCACCTGTCAACCCACCACCTAGGTATTAAGCCCCACATGCATTAGCTATCTGTCCCGCATCCCCTGCTCTTAAGTATACCTAAAGTTAAGGCATTTAGAGAGAAAAAAAAATTTCATATGAAAAAGTCTGAAGTTTCAGAAAAACATGCACATACAAACTGGGAACCAGAGGCTGAGAGTGGAAAAGCAATCAGGTCAAGCCTGAGCAAGCCAACTTAAACCATAATGCAAAGACTTCACAAAACTGGTCTGATGCCACCTTTGGGACATTTGCTCTGCATCTAACACAGTATGTTGATGAGTAACTGTGGCGTAGATCCCCAAAGTTTTTACAAGGAAGGAAAACATTTCTAAGGCCTCAAGGAATGTGAAGGCCTGCCAGTCCAAAGCATAAGCTTTCTTTCATAAGTTACGTAAACAGCTGTGCCAGGGGATATGTGTTACCCCAGGAAGCTACAGAGGATATTCCTTTGAGTGGCTCACTACCAGTGTAAATGCGGAAAGAGAAAAGACCAACCAACTTGGACATTTTCCTTTTGCTACCTCTTCTAGCCGTCGCCTCTGTTCTTTCTGCTGCTCAATCCGCTTCTGTCTCTCTGCCAGCAGTTGCCTTTTATATTCTTCCTGCTCCCGGAGCTGTTGCTCCTGTAGTAACTGTTGTCTCCGAAGAGCCTCAGAACGTTCCTTGTTCTCCTGCTGCAGTCTCAGAAAATCTCGACGAAGAGTAGACTCACCAGGCACGTTCACAATGGAACTGCAGGAGAAAGTAGGGCTTTCAGGGGCGTGCACAGATCACACTGTCCTCTAGGTGAGACAGCAGCACCAGCATCCTATTCCATTTCTACATTCATACTCTAGTTCCTCTGACTCCAGAGAGGCAACTAATACATACACAGAAATGACTACATCTACAAATCAATTGTTCTATATCTTATTTTATTCATTTAGTAAATATCTTAAAATGCTGTCCTAGATGTCTGCTTCACAAGACATTTCTACTTAAGATTCTCACAACAATTCAAACTCAGTAAAAGAACAGTTGAAATCACCCTGTTTCATTTCACTAGTCATCCTTTTACCACCTTATTTCTCTTCAGTAAGCAGAACCATCAGACCACTCTTCAGTATTTACAACATTTCTGTGTCTTTGTCTGGTCAACCGCCAAGTCCTATCATGAATTCCTTCCCACTTTCTTAGTTCCAGGTCAGCAGCTGAGCCCAAGCAGGTCCTATGAATTAGCCACTGTACAGATCAATTAAACACACCCTTCCTAGCTATCTCCCCACTGAGTTACTTCTCCACTGCCACAGCATCCAGAGCAGCATGGCAAACATAGCTCCTTAAATTGCCTCTTTCATCATACAGTGCTCCTCCTATTCAAAAACAATTATATTGCTCATGAAATCAGTTCCAATTCCTCTGAAATTCTTAGTCTAAAATGGATTAAAATCTTCTTCTACATAAGGGGAAAAAAAACAGATTATGGAGTAGCTTCAATAAATTCTCTTCTCTCTCTTCCAAGTCCCATTCTCTGGCACATGGCTCCCCACAGTCTCTTGAGATGCCCTTCTACCCTCCCTTTGTTCAATTCATCAGCCACATACTGCAGCATGGACAACTGCCAGGCGCACTCATCATTAAAATCCAAACATCCTCTATTCTCTGATTCATCAGTTGTTATGAAGTTCATGCAACCAGTCTGAACTCCTTAACCTTCTGCTTTACTGAATCTTCGGAAACCAGAAATAAACTAAAATACAGATCATAAAATTATTTATGGACACACATAGTCCTGCTGGTCCATGAGCAGGACAATTCTTTGTGTGTAGGCATGTTCTGTACACCACAAGAAATGATGTTCAATGGCACCTTCACCGTCTATGACTTCTGGAACAATAAATGCTGGGGTACTCTCCCTTGCCCAGCCCACACATTTCTCAGTGACTGGGGGAGGGGACACAATACAACCCTTGGTAAAGAACCACAGGGTAAGAAAATCCAGGGGAGAAAAATGTTAACAGGAATCTGCCAAGAATAGAGAAGAATGGAAGACAGTAAGGCACTGTCTAAGTAATTTAAGATTTCTTGTACCACACAGGAGTCTTCTGAAATCCTGGTACAACATAAAGCTAAATCTCTTCATAAAGCAGAATACTAAACAGTGGCTTTGTGGTTACCTTGGCTCTCCTTCCTGTTCAGGCACTTCCTCCTCTTCTTCCTCACTCCCACTGTACTCATATTCAGTTTCATCTATGAAGAAAAGGAAAAGGTAAATGGGACAGTTCACAAGTCCTGACACATGCCTGTTCAGACAAGCATCTCCAGGAGCATCACAGCAGAAAATGAACAAGTTCCCTGTGAAAACAGCATCTTGTATGGAGAACTTGGGGAGGAGGGGCAAGACACCACATTCTCATAGTGACAGCATCTATTCCTTGGCCGGCCTTACTCCCCATAGAAAAGCTGATTCCATGGCATTCGAGCTAACCTTGTATGGCGATGCACCGCTGAGGAGGTGCAGGACCACAAGAGGGGGTCCAGAGCCCCTGACAAACAGGAAAAAAGACCTGAGGGCACTAGTAAATTCACCAAAATCCACTTTGATGCCAAAATTCAAAAAGAGATGTAACTGCTGAAACTAAGGCAACCAAGAGACTTTATTTGGTGATTTTTGCAATTAGGGATCCACAGAGACTGTGGCAGAGAAGAAAGCCCGCGCGATGGACACAAAGTGAGACATTAACCAGGAACAGGGAAAACAAGCCCAATGTACCCACAAACCAACCGGGCAAACCAGGGGAAAACTAATTAAACCATACAGCAAAAGAAAGACTAAAATCTGCTGTACTTAGGCCAGGCTTCAAACAAACAAGCTGAAACTCATTTCAGTTCTATAGGTTTTATACAGTTTTCTCAAAAGACCATTTTATTGGTCCTTTAACTTAATGTCAATATCCAACTTTCAGTGAGCAATTTCACTCTAGAAATCAATCTAAAAACCAGATAGGTTGAAGAGTTTTAAAAACAAAGTCCAGACACAAACACTTCTATTTTTTCAAAGACATATTATAAGATGAAAATCAGGCCAGACGCAGTGGCTCACGCCTGTAATCTCAGCACTTTGGGAGGGCATGGCAGGAGGATCATGTGGTCAGGAGTTCGAGGCCAGCCTCACAAACATGGTGAAACCCTGTCTCCACCAAAAATACAAAAATTAGCTGGGTGTGGTGGTGCACTGAGAAGCCTGTAACCCCAACTACTCAGAAGGCTGAGGCAGGAGAATCACTTGAAACCAGGAGGAGGAGGCTGAGCGAACAGAGATGGCGCCATTGCACTCCAGCCTGGGTGACAGAGCAAGACTGTGTCTCAAAAAAAAGAGAGAGACAGACAGAGAGAGAGAGAGAGAGGGAGAGAGACTAAAAATTAGTTTCCTTCACTCAAAATATGGTTCTATGCCACTCTGACAGTCTACATATATAAGTTCTTCTGCAAGCTAGACCATCAAAGTTATATAATTTTAATATACTATGCTAGCTTCTAAGGGAAATTCCAGCTTAAATAATCTTCAGAATCCTTAAAATAGGTACTCTGCTATGTTTATAATTTTAGACTACAAATTACTAATTATTGACAAGAGGCTGATGGTGTCTGGAAGGTAAACCCAAAGACAAAATAAAGAGGTCACTGTGACTTGAAGACTGAAATGAAGGGAAGGTGCTCTGCTGTTTCCATCTGCAAAATGTGGGTGATGAGGAAAATGTGAGATGATCTGAGTTGTCTGCCAAATGTTCCATGAATGTTAGCTATTATTACAAAGTAAAGTCATGGGAAAACGATCCAATATGCAAATATTTTTTTCCTAAACGGGGCTTCCATGTCAATTGAGAGTTAAGGAAAAAAGTCTTGTTTTCAAGCTTTAGTTCACTGTGTTACAAATGCATAGCTTAATGTACAAAGCTTAATTACTTTTATAACTAAGCATATCAGAAGGAAAAAGTTTATTCTGAACATCAATGATGACTTAATGACGACTACCAGTATAGGCAGAAAGGCCTCCAGACTTTGACCAATTCTTTTACTGCCTTGAATATGCTCTTTTTAGTTTCTTCTCTGACCTGGAAATTTGAATACCAAAAAATAATAGGATACCGCTTGTCCAAGCGTTTTCTATAAAGTTATTATAAGGACCCACAAAAGAGAAAGATCAATGTGAGCTAGCAGCCTCAGAGAGAAGGTTAAGTTTTAGTAAAGATGGTGATGATGCTTGAACTGCACCTTGCTGGACAGAAGGAGAACACAGAGCATTCCAGGAAGGTGGGCGAAGTATGTACAAAGACATAAAACAAAGATACTGGGAAGAGAAAAACATCTTTCATCTTTACTATTTAGCACAAGAGCATGCTTGTGTTGTGCATGCTACTAAAAGCAAAGTAGTCTGGCTATGCATGTGGCCCATACCACCACACCACTTGTAACAGAGTAGAGCAATAAAAAAGCCTGGGCAGGGGTTCTTGATAAGGAGAATTATACAGAAACACACTGATGGTGATGCTCACAGCAGACGTTAAATAAACCCCAGTGAAATGCGCCATGAACACATCCATAATCAAGTAAAATGAGCAGCAACAATGACATGACCCTCAGGAACAAGAAAAGCATCCCACTGTAATACCTATGCATTTGCTACAAGCTTGCTGACACACCCCAAAGCTCCAGCCAACTCCACTCGGAGCCAGGCTGGAACCCAGGCCTAAGCACTGAACTCCAAGCTGAGAGAAACCAGGCAAGCACTGGCCAATGAGCACTCTCACTGCTTGGAAGAGGGTGGCCTACTCTAGTTCACAAGAACCTAAAAATAAAAACTTTAAAGGATGAAAACAAAAACAGGCTTAGTACCTTTCTCGCCTCTCTTCTTCCTGGTACGATCTATATGATCCTTAAGCTGGATTCTAACTTGCCTTTCGTTTGGCTGATCCCTTATAAAAGGATGTTTCAAAAGCTGCTCTGTAGAGGGCCGCTGCATGTAATTCTTCACCAGGCACCCTTCTATAAAACTAAAAAATTTCTTCGACCTGTAAGAAGTGAAAAAAATCATCAAATTTCCACCACAAAGAGTAAAGATCCAAAATATCAGTAACTTACAAGCCTCAAAATAAAGAAGAGCTTCAGAATTCAGTGTGAACATTCTGCGAATACATGGGAATAATGTATGAAATAAATAGGAACTTAGGACTGTTGAGGATCAGGAGCATTAAATTAACAGTTTAAGTGGCGCATCACATCAGTAACAACACACCACAAATAGGGATTTAAATGAACTGGGTTTAAATCTAATATCGCACATTAATCACTTAATTACAGGAGTGGAGGAGGCAAGGGGGTAGAGGGAGGTCTTTGCTAAAATGAAGGCAGATGGGACAGATATCTGGTACCTAGAAGACAAGGACAGACAATGAGATAAGAAAAGGAGCAGAGCCCATGTCCAACTGCTGGGGCTCTTGAACCTGTTAATTTGGCATTTCAATCCGAGTTCCAAACTGGTTGATTTGTCGGTTCCCTCTGTTTAATGTACAAAGAAGGATATTATAGTTGTTGCTCTTTTTTTAAGGGGTGAGGGAGAGAGATGAATCTGTCACTCACACTTGCCATGCTGGCCACTTTTACTTCTGCCTGTTTCTCCATGCTCGGCTCATGAGGACAACGGCCCTAGCCTTGGTTAAGACACTCTTACCTATCCTATTTTTTGAGACCCATCTCAAGAATCACCACTTCTGGTAAATCTTCCTGGCAACACTCTGCCCTATGTGCCCCAAGTTAGGAGGCTTTCTTCTGGGGTTATCTGCTTTTAACAGACTGCATACTTTATGTTTCTTTCCTGTTGCAAAGTTGAAACGGTACAGGTCAAAAACTGGTTCCTACATCTCAACCTGTGGGCAATGCTCAACACTAGGCATGCACACCACAATAGGTATGAAATAAATTTTTGTTGAATGAATGAGGTATTCAGTCTTTAAAAATGTGAGTTAGAAAATTAGTTCACTCTTTCCACTTACTTCACTGCTTTTTAAGAATCACTTATATTGTTATTTCCATTAAAACTTAATTTTTTTTCAATTCAACAAATATTTATGTATCAACTATTTGCATTTGTTTATATCAGGCTCTATTAACACATACACATAGGAAATAAAGTGGAGGAAATTTAGGTATACACAACAGCAGACGTATATCAAACTTACAGAGGAGGGAAAAAAAAAACCCGTTACAGTGGATCAGACAAGAAGAAAAAGTAGGATACTTGACATTCATAAGGTAGGAGAGAGAAGACAACTTTCCAGAGTGAAGGAACGATAGGAACAAAAGTAGGGAAGTGTTAGAGAATAATGAGTTATTTTCTGATGCTAGTATGAAAAGTAAAAAAGAATGAAAAAATATGTCAGGGTAAGCTCAGACAAAAGCCCTTAAAGTCATTTAAAGTAGCTGTTACTTTATTCTGTTTAATGAGGAACATAAACATTCTATACAGTATAGTGAAATACTTTAACACAGAGATTTCTAAGACCCAATATCCACAAAGATCATTTTGGGGAGTTTATCAAAGATAAAAGTACCTGAGTCACTCCCCAGACCAAAAACTTGGAACTATCAATTAAAAGATTCCAAAAGGATTCCTATGCATTGTATCCACAGATGAACATTTGGGAATCAATGATCTACAATATATTTTCTAAAATCAACAATCAAGTTCTACTGGCAGAAGGACATTGATCATCTTCTGAAAGCCATTTCTCAAAAAAGGGGGAAAAAAAGTAGAATTTACATTAGGTGGATGACAGCAATCACGAAGGAAGAGGGGTCTATAATTATCTCATCCTTTTAGAATACTCAGATAACATGAGAACAGGGATATAAATGGATGAAATGTGTCATCTAATCCAGTTTTAAAAAAAAGAACACAGGAAGCATTTATTGCTGTCTACCACTGTCTCTCTGTATCACTGTATGTTGGACACACAGTGGTTAATACAAAACTGTAGCTAATGACCAGAATAATCAGAGTATGAGGTACCCTGAAGATACCATTAACTTAGCAATCTTTCCAGTATAGATTTCTGTCAACAAAATCTGACAGAGATAAATAAAGGAAAAAATGAGTACTACTTAGTTTAGCATGAACTGGGTAAAGAGTCACTCCAGCTCCATAGCCGATTCCTTGGTGATATCTGCTATACACATTGGGTTTCCCTATGGGTGGCCACCCATGGATGTCCAGAGTTATTATGTCTTAAGACAAAAGACTGATTGGGGCTAAAACCTCTAGAACTGTGTGGCAACTGGGGCTAAAATGCTTACAACTGTGTGGCAATAAAAACCATTCTAAAAACAGGTAAATGGAATTAGATAGCCATATGGAGCCATATGAAGTCAAATGTGATTAAAGACAGTGTACAAAAAATTTAGAAAAATCCTGCCAGCAGAAGATAGAGGGGAAAGAATGGTGAAATGTGTTGGGGGCAAGGACAGTGAGGTAAAGGGAGAAGTATGAAGAAAACTGGTGTGAAGATGGGTGTCAGTGTGCAACAACACAGGGGAAAAGAGAACTGCAAATCACCAAAAGGTGAGCAAC